>NC_086228.1:15032500-15332500 GCF_036321145.2 Pelmatolapia mariae | reverse complement strand
GAATAATGGTGCACACCTTTTCAATGTTCCTTCTTCAAGCATTTATGACAATCCAATAAGGTTTATCCTAATAAGGAGGCGGCTGTGTGTAGAATGAAAACAGAGAGCTTGAGAGAAGATTTTAAATTCTTTTAAAGACTAACTCAGCTACCAGCCAATTTCACCATATTTTGTGTTCATTTGATTTAAATCTGGTCTGCTACCTTTGCACACAGAACGAGAGAGGGGAAGGAAACAAAGAGAGTCACCTGGTGGATTGTGATTGAAATCTGGACAATGGTCTAAGTAGTGGTCAACATTTTAAAAGCCTGGCCAATTATCTGAGCTGTTACACATAAATTCCATTTCAATGAGTACTTATCATTACTGATTTAAATAATAATGCAATCCTTTGGCTCTGCTGCTGTTGGCACTCGCTTAACAGTTACTGCTCGTAGCCTGTGTCAGTCTCCCACTCAGATTAGGTAATGCTAATGTCACACTAGGGAAAACACTGGTTGGAGGCAAAAGTACTGAAACCATGTGCATTGAACTACACACTTTTGTTTTTATTAATATGGAGTGCAGTAATATAATATAGTGCAGTTAATTTCAACCTTAGTCTTATGATTGTTTTCTCTTACAACTGAATTCCAGAATAATGTACTTTAAAAACATGGGCAGTATTAGCATTTAAAGAGTGAGTTTATATGGTGATATTGTGTCATTTTAACGCATAAGCAGCAATTTAAAAAATAAATCTTTCAGTGGTGACTTATTTAATAGTTATTTAATAGATAGCTTTGCAACATTTTAGCATTTTAGTATTGTTTTGAGATTTAATTCAGCAAATGCTCTCATGCACTGTGCTGGGCATAGTCCTGGAGAGGTGGAGGTGCTCTGGTCTGGTCTCATAAAAGAAGTCCATATTTGCTAAACCAGCTTAAACTCCATCTTTTCTTGTAAAACCAAACATCCCTTTTTGAAAACACTTTTGATAACATATAAATTTTCTTCTTGATGCATTCTCAATCATCCAGGAAAGTAAATCTCCAAAAGTTGATTCTGTTCATCTGGACGTAGCGGGGAGAGTGGAAGTGGGAGAAACGTTTCGTGAAGAAGTCACTTGAATGAGTGACGAAACGTTTCTCCCACAAAACGCTACGTCCAGATGAACAGAATCAACTTTTGGAGATATAAATTTTCTCTTTCAGTCTGGTTTACTGGGCTCTGGCACTACTATGTGAACAGTCACAAGGAGAAAAATTTGCCATTTTCAAACATGGAAAGAAACTTGAGCAAACTTTACATTCTAATGTGTCAGAGGTGTTTTAAATGCTGTTTGTCAGTTTTACATGAGAAGAGAGTAATGACTAACTAGTTGATTTCACAAATATATGGGACTTTAAACCATGGTGCAGTAAAAGAAATACGCTGTCTAACCAGAAATTGTTTTAAATCACAGTTTTCTTTTTATCACATGAAATAAATGATCATGCTTGTTCGTGGGCTTCCTAATAACTGATAAGCGTGTCTTCCTTAACTGAATGGCAACTGAAACATCTCAGACAGCAGGGTTTTTACCTGGGGAAGTTCAGAGAAGAAGCAAAGTGATTTTAGGGCATCAGTATAGCTCGCTGGGCTGAGTGCGCAACCCATGTGCAGAAGGGCCACTGTTGAGTTTCTGTTTCCTGCGTGTCATTCATGCTACTCTCTCTGCCATCCATGCTGTCCTGTTGAAGAAATGAAGGCTAAAATAAATAGACATTTTTGTTTGTCAAATAGCCATAAATGACAGGAAAAATGTTTGTTTTAATCTATATATCTTTTAGAGATGGCACGATACCACTTTTTTATGTCCGATACCGATACCGATATCATAAATTTGGATATCTGCGGATACCGATATGAATCCGATATAGTGTGTTTTTTAATCACTAAAACTGTTTTTTAATATATTGCTGCATTTTGTATAAGTTTATACTGAAGTTTAAATAAACAACAACACTAAAGCTATTCTGTTATACCTGTATGTAAAAAATACACTGCACCCAAAATATTTCATAGTTCAGAAACACTGATCAATCTAATAAACTTAAACCTACTCTATCCTCCCTATTCTGGTATTTTAAAGAGTACTTAGCAGAAATATTAAGCAAACTAACAAACAGGGTTGGAAACTCCCAGCAAAAAAAAATAGGGAACCACCCCCACCCTCCACCTCATGATGCTTAATCGACGTAATCAACTTTTATTTGATGCAGTGTGAAAAAAATGCACAGAATTAAATTATTTTTCAAGAATAATTAAATAGATTCAATATCTTTCTTCAACAGAATTGCAAACTGCACAGATGGTACTTTCCCAAAGGAAAAAGTACTATAGCTTACTAGGGTATATTAGACTTAACAGTTAGTATATACAGTAATGGACTTCTATATATTTTACATCAGATTAAAACTTTGGGTGTAAGATTCAGATAATTATTTATTAAAAGCTAGACATTTTAAATGAGAATAAGAAAGATAAGTATGTCTTTGTGCCCCCTTTTCCCTGTTCATGCCCTATCGGCCCCCTTGGCTAAACTTTGCTAAATCCGCCCCTGCAGTTACCAGCCGTCAGCTGCGTAGAAAAGGATCCTGGTGTAGAAAGTAATATTAAATAAATTCTAACAACAGCTTATCAAGGTTAAACGTGCTGCTGTTGTTCAGCCGCTGGTTTCCTCTTTCTGGTGCAAAGTGGGCCAAAAACAAACAAGAGAGACGGACTCGCGACAGAAAAGCCGATCAGCTGATCATTAAGCAGTTTCATGAAGTAGCGGCAGGAGAGGGAGAGAGAAGAGGCAGTCGCTAAATATATTGGTTGTTAAGCTTAACGTGGGAATGCTTTACGAACATTCAGAGATGAACTTACACACTTGCTTTACTTCTCTCTGGGATAACTTCCTCGGAGATGAAATGCTGGTTTGCTAGCGAGGCTACAAATACACACAGCCGCTCTATCACGTGAGCACACTGCTCCAACGTGCTACGGTTATGAGCCGAGTTACGCCATGTCGCACGTTTTGTGAGGTGTTTTTTGATATTTAATGGATCGGATTACATTTTTTATTTCTCGCCGATATCCGATCCAGTAATTTAGGTCAGTATCGGACCGATACCGATACATAATATCGGATCGGTCCATCTCTAATATCTTTACCACGATCTAAACCATATCCAGTGGACAGAAATGCAAAACTCTTGATCCAGGTATCTTCTGGATACTTGAGAAGCCCCAAAAATGTGTTCTTTGATCCTAAAGGCTAAACCATCAGAGTAGCTGATGGGTTCACAGACTTTATTACTATTAACATGTTTTAGTCATGGGTTCATCTGGCCCCTGTGTGAGGTGAGTATACTTATAAGAACTGTAGGAGTCCAGCTGTATATGTAGCCAAGAGCCTCAGCTGTTCACATAGAACTGTCCTCTACACACTCACTTTATGTATCTAGACAGAAAAATCCATCCCCATCGTCTTTCATGCACTAACATCAAGATCTATCGTAAGTCTGTGGAGTATTCTGTGTTTAATTGAAATGTGAGATGACTTTCTCATGGCAGGTTAAGTCATCATTCTCAACTAATACCTTTTTTATTAGTTACACACAAGAAAAGACGCACACTCTCAACCTCTCAATCACTTTAATTCTCCATATGTCACGGGTGGGAACATTGTTGCATTGAAGTAAAAGATTAGCACTTTTAAATTAAATGCCTCTCCACCTCATATGAGTGTGTCTGTGTGTTTTCTCCCCTGTCGTCTTTTTAGTTGTGTAAAGTTAAGCCAGATTGTTTCTCCATAGTTACAGGTTCTATGGTAACAGTGTGTTTATCCAGTGTTTTTAACATGAAGCTCATGGGAAGTCAGCTCTGATGCTAACAGTCAGCCCCCAGGACACACTCACAAACACATACACCTGTTCTACTTTACTGGGAGCTTTTCAGTTAAATGTCAGCAAAGTTTTTACTGCCAAACAGAATGTGTTGGAAGAATAACCCAAACCAAGTATTACATCTGCCTCCTTTCTATAGGTTGGTAATTTGTTATTATACATATATAGCCTTATGACCACACGGCTTCAAGGTGATGTCATGTGAAATGGTTTTCTCGTAAACTCAATATGTTGTATTAGTTGTAAGCAGATAAAGTGACACCTCGTGGAGTGTTTTGAGACTGAAGGGGAAAAGCAAGACAGGATTTCTCTTGTATGCCAAATTCAACATCTTGGTATGAAGTAATCAGGCTCTTGCCAAAAGGCTCATTTTTTTATACTGTTACAATGGATGCTCATATTTAAGATGGCTGAAGTTTCAAATAATAAGGTCAATAATGTATACTGTACCACAGCTTTAAATAAACCCTATTAACAGAAGTTCAGCTGTCAAAAGCAGGTAAATCATCATATTGTTATTTTTGACCTCACGGGGCCACCATACAGGTCCTAACCACCAGTTGCAAATATTTTCTGTTTATGAGCGTCAGCCAATCAGAAGGAAACTTGCATAAAGAGCGGAAAAGGAGCTATAATACTTGTTTCAGACAGATGATGAACTGAATAGGTGTACCCAGGCTCATAGATGAACATTTTGAATAATGAATTTTGCAAACCTGACAGGTAAATGCTGGCAAACAGAAATATTTTGCAATCTAATGAGTTTACTTCAGGCCACAGTGTGGGATGGTTATAGGGAATATGGTGTGGGTTTTATTCTCCGTAGCTTCTTAGGTTTGTTTTCTTTTTTCTTTTTAAATGTGTCACTGAGCACTCTGCTACACAGAATTCATACAGGATTCTTTGAGCGGTTTGAGTGCATAAATTGAGTAGAGGTTTCCCACTAGTTCTATTTTGAAGCCTCTTTTTAAATGAATAATGAGAGAGCCTCAACATTAATTTCTGTGGTCACCTTGACATAAAAACTGCATGTAGAGAAACGACAACAACAAAAAAACAGATTTGAAATTCATGCTGTTTCTCACCCAGAATAAAAAGTTTAAAAAAGTTTTTTTTCCCTCACAAATATCCAGTGTTGGTACAGTTATTTTTTCTGCTCATCCATTATAAACCCAGACCTCTAATTAAAGAAAGTCATAAAAAATAAATAAAACATTTTAAGAACAATAACTAATAAAGGAATACAACAGCAGAAACTATAGTAAACCTGTAATCTCCGCATACATCAACGCAGTAATAGGAAGGCTAATATCTTCCAGATTCAGTGTGAAATAACCCTTTTCTTAGGTGTTCTCACTTAGATTTCCAGTTTAGGCTTATTGAATGCCACACCTTGATTTTATAATGTCTCTGGTGATATTTTAAGAGGATCATCCTAAAATATGACACTGTCAGAAGTTCGAGGTTTTCTTTGGTGGCAGGATGTTTACAACGGCCAACTTTGAACCTTTCTCTCTCTCTTAGTCTATCTTTTCTGCCTTCACTTTGAACTAGATAGTAAACACAAAAAGGACAAAGCCATTTTCTAAAAGTGCTGAAAAACATTTTTGTTGCATAGCAACAGGTTGAAGGATGACGAAATGCTCCTTGTATGCTTTTAGCTCCTTGTGTTACTCAAGCCATCTACAGAAACACTTGGAGAAAAGCCTCATGTCTGATTATAGTGTCAGGTTCAGACACCTCCAGAAAGTGTGAGAGGGTGGTTTTTGGATACTAGCATGCCTCAGTAGAGAAAACATATTTGAAAGACACATGCCGTTATTGACTTGGTAAACCATGCAGGCTTATGTTTTAATTTATTATTTTTTCAAATTTTTTGTTCACTTGTAGGCTGAAGGATCAAGCTATAAACAAGTTTATCTAAGTCGATATTAGAGTTATTCTTCTGTCCGCCTGATGAGATCATATTCTGTTCTGTTCTCTCCCATTTTGTGTAAACTACCTGACTTTAAAGTTTCTAGTTTCTAGCTGATAATTTTCAGTACAGTCCAAAGGTTTCATATTTACATGGGTTTGTATAAATTTTACCAAGTGAAATGTACATTTATCATGAAGTGAGTAGATGTACTTAAGTGGTTTTTCTGTGGTTTAAAGTTCACGCCCCAACACCACAAACAGAGAATTTCAAAACGGATCAGTTTGGAACCTAAAATATTGATTCACAGGAAGTACCAGATGCCTGCACCCACTCATGATGCCACTGGCGTCATGAGTGGGTGCAACTAGACCCACGAAAACAAACAAAAAAATGGAGAAGACGTGTGATGCCAGGTCTTATGTAGAAACTCAACTCTTGCTGTCAAATTGGATATCCTATGAATTCTAGCAGAAGCTCTAAAGGCTATACTCAAAATAGACTTTCCTGTACCGATAACTTGGTGTTGCTTTAAAAATGTGGCTTGCTTCTAAGGATGGGAATCAGAATTAATGATAGAATACAACCACAACATATTATGTAAAATAACAATGGTATGACGATTAAGAAATATTCGGTATATTTTATTGTCAATAATTGTGTTTGAAGCAGAAAAATCTGTTCAGATATATTGTTGGCTCCAGCATCTCATAGTATTAGAACATTTCCTAAGATCAATCAAAATAGGAATCACAATACAGAAATGTCAACTATAAAACAGTAGATGCATCCAACTTATAAAAATGTATGTTCATTATACACACTCCTTTACAATGAATGAGTACAACATGGAATGGAGGCGATCAGCTTTACTGACACCCAGACTACTTTGATAGCAGTCTTCAGCTTGTTTTGGGGTCTGGAATTTTCATCTTTTTCTTGTCCACATCCCACAGATTCTCTATGGGGGCTCAGTTCAGGCAAGTTGGCCAGCGTAGTACAATATTAACATGGTGAGCAAACCATTTGGTAGTTGTCTTGAAACTCCCTGCTTTAAAATGAAATAAGCATCTTTATAAACCCTGAAGCCTGACCTGCTGCTAAACACCTGTGTGGACTTTGGAGCAGAATTATCACAGACTGATGAAACTTCACATTTGATTCTGTGCTTCTCCACTCTTTCTTTTAATTTTAGGACCTTGATTTCCAAATGAAGTGAGTTTGGGAGTGTCTTGATATTAATGCAACAGTTGTACCCCTTTTCTGAAAGAGTGTGTGTGTGTGGTGGCTCTTGATGCGCTGACACAGGTTTCAGTCCGCTCCTTGTGAAATTCTGGCAAGTTCTTGAATCAACTTATAATCTACTCCTCTCAAGGCTGCAGTCATCAGCCTTTTCCTTCCTGTCCTTTCCTTCCATTAATTTCAACAGGTTTTGTGGTGTTTGAACATAACTATTGTGCAGATAGAGCCCTTAGACTCTTTCTTGGTTCCAAATAAACCCCAAATGAAACTTTGTCAGAATGAGCCATACAATGAAAAGTTTCACATGGCAAAACCCAAACCATAAAATTCCCTTAAAGATGAGAGGAAACTGCAGTCAGGTGATAACTTATCCATTCATGTGACCTTTTGCACATGCTCATCATCATTTGATCCAAAAAGTATTGATTATAGCAGCTTTGCATACTTCTATTTGTATGTAAATATCAGAAGTTATTATGCAGGAGGGGAAAAAATGAGGTCCATGCAGAGTTTCCATTCTGCATTAGTGTTACAACTCCTGTTGAATGTATTCCTTACCACAAATCTCTTCCCTGTTTATGTATGTGGCCTCAGATAACTTTGTGAGGATGAATCCATGTAGTTGCCAACAGTGTCCCTCTGTTCAGGAAAAATCCCCAACTGGCTGTCTGCTTTTGTTGCTCCTTTCGCCTCACAAGCAGAGCAGGGCTAAATGGAGTTTTGTGGTGTGGAAGTGTATCTCATGGCCAGGCTTACTTATTTATTTATTTATTTTTTATAATAAGCCTGTTAGCAACGGATGTTGTCACACACGACTGTCGGGGCTTAGCAGGGGGAAATATTAGAGTTTTGTTGATTCGGCTAGTGGCTTTTGGAGCAAGTTGATTGGAATTTTCTTTTTTCCTTTTTTGTGTGTAGTTCATAAAAGTTCTGCCATCTTTTGCGCCAACAGTAAATACTCTGTACTCTATTGTATATGCAGTGACAAGAGCAGTAACACTTTACAATCTAGATAAACTATAATTCTTCCCATCTTACCACCTCGTGCATTTTTACCATCTCTCCATGATATGCTCATCCAGCTACATCTCCGCTGCTTTAAGTATTCTCTCTGCTTGCCTCTGACACTCTTGCTCTGCTGTTTTTCTTTGTCCATCTGTCTTGGTTTGTTTCAGATCCTTTTGTTACACTTAGATGTCTTTCTCTTCTTCTTTCACACTTTCAGCTTTTGCATTTTAGCAGTTCAGCTTATGCTCTTTTGCAGAACCACTTAAAATAACTCAGTATGTAAAATAAGCTTAAATTCTGAAACCCAGCAGCATTAACAGCATTGAACAGGCAGTGAACATGTGTATGTGCCAGGGTTTTTGTCTTATTTGTTGAGATTTGCTTCATTTAAAGTCCAGTTTCTGCATTTGATTTCAATTTCTAGACAGATAAATCTGTGAAAAACCTTTTTCATTATTTCTTAGTATATATAATTGGGAAATAAACTACAAAAATGTCATCATTTATCATACAGTTACCATTAGACACCAAAGTCCCTAATGATATAATTTAGAATCGCTTTTTTGTCTGTTACATGTAGACACAACATTGGTTTATTTCTTAAGTGCTTTAAAATGTTAGATCTCGTTTTATGCTTGAATGATTCATAGATCAGTGTTAAGTGGCTTAACAAAAAACCGACTCTTCTGAAAATGGTCAGGTCCAAGGACTGAACTGACACTGAGTGAAAAAGTAGTCAATCTCCAAACTAAAACTTTGAAAAACTTTCAGAAAGGCTGAAGAACCATCATTCGAGACTACTTAAAAATGTATTTTAAAAAAAAGTCTAATTCCTTTGAAGCAGTGTATAAAGAAATGAGCGGTAACTAAAGATTTTTGCATAGTACAGGACATCAGATTGACATTTACAACTCTGACAAGGTTATATCATTAATAAACAACAGAATTGCCATAGTTGATGAATGGGTGACGATTGAGCACTGAACTGGTGAAACTTTACACTGAGTGTGGTTGCAGCATTTTCTTTTCATTTTTATAGCGGGAAAGTCCTGTATAGCCTCTACCCCCAACAGGCAGCTTCATGGTCAATTGGACCTCTGTTTTGTGTCTTTTATTTGAGCAAAAAGGCTCCAGTTCCCCACAGGAAAAAGGTTATTGGTTTTTCAAAGACTGTGTTAAATGATAGTCCTGAATAGCTGATGCTGTTTGAGCCTCAGCGCAGCGTTTACAAAGGTCAGTCATTTCAACAGCTCTGCTTCAATAACAGGCACAGGATGTCCTATTGGTTACACAGACAGTCTCGTAACAGAAAGACTGGTTGTTTCTATAACACTGTAAAAACTACTGTTGGTGGAAAAAACATTTGATAAGTGACAAAACTGAATATGAATGTTGTGATCACAGACATATATCCATTAATATGTATACTCCTATATGAAACAGTAATTGTTTTTTTGTTTTTTTTTAATGTTTGTCATCACATGATACGACCAACATAGTAAATGAAGTTTCACAGGAAGCCTGAGTTAACAAATGCAGATTTTATTTGATAGGAGGCTGGAAGAAAGATCTTTGTCTCTCTATTAAAGTGACCTTCACAGGATATGATTTTTATTCTAAACACTAAGATTTTATAAATTCATAGTTGGGGATCTTGATCAAATAGCAGCATTTGTGACTGTAAGGAAATGAAGGGAACTATCCATCGTTGTTATCCAATTAGCTGCTATCATTACTAACAGACTACATAATTCGAAGTGTAAATCTATTACCAAAAGGTGCCAGCAGCAGCAATATTATATATAATGCTATAGCATAAGTCTGTTTAGACACTAAATCATTACCAGATGTTGTGTTGTGTGCTAGGGTTGTAAATTTGTGGTGTCATCATACCATTGATACTGCAAGATGACATTTTCTTTAATCGTGTATCAATTTATACCATGTTATTGTGGATGGTATGATATTTTACTATCCTGGTATCAAAACAGTTAACCCTCTGAGGTCCAAGCCACCATAAATGGTAAGTGTAACATAAACCTTATGCTAACTGCATATTCTGGAGAAAAGTAAAAAGTACACCTTTCTTTTTCCTTGTGTTTCAGTTACATGATTATTTTCTTTATTCCAGGTTTGTCAAGACTTGAGATAATAATATACTAATGAACAGAAATTATGTAATCTGATTACCTTGACCACAAGTGTTGAACTCTAGGCATCGAGGGCCGCTGTCCTGCTTGTTTTCCAGCTAACCTGGCCTTGTAGCTTCTTATTGGCAAAGCACACCTGATCCAGGTAACCAGCAGCAGGTAGGGCAGGGATATCTTAAAAACAAGCAGGATACTGGCCCTCGAGGACTGGAGTTTGACACCCCTGACCTTGACGTTAGAAGAAGGGTTGGGGTCATCACTGATGATGGACCTCATAGGATAAATCCGCCACAAAAACACTGACATGAAGAATTTGACACAGTTTTAACTTACACGGATAACAAATTGGAAGAAGGAAACAGACATTAGTTAAGATAAAGATAACAGACTTTTTATGGCGTATATAGGCACCCTACTTTAATCACTGTGGCAAAGAAGGACAACTACAACATTTGTGAGTGTGTGTGTGTGTGTGTGTGTTGTAAACTCAGCTGTTTTTAAAATTAAACCAAAGCCATTTATAAGTGCTTTTTGTGTTTTTAATTACATAACTGGAATACAGCATATGGTGAAAATACAAGTGTGCCTTAATACTATTCACCAACACTGGAGCCTTAAATCTGCAACTGCCCTAAATCCCTACAAACAATCAATACACAGCAGAACTTGGGGTTTATTATATTCAGTCACTAAATGTATAGGTTTGAACACTCCTGTCAGATCATTTAATCCATGGGTCTAATCGCCTTTTTGTTTTTGTTTTTTCTTGTTGTTTTTTTCTCAGGAACTCTGGAGAGGTTTCTGAGAGGATTACCAGTCACACATCTAATTTGCTTTTCTTATGTATTACTCTAATTAACCAATGAAATGCAAGCTATAGTAAAGAGCTATGGATGATGCATTGTTTACAGTTGGAAGTATTGTGCTTGGCATCTGTCACAACACTCTTATTATTATGTATTAACCAGCCTATTTTTATTGATTAAATCAATACATTTTGGTGGTAAAATTAATGGAACTGTAAAAAACACAAATTCTCAAAGCAAACATTTAATTTAGTGTAGACCAATAACAGATTAATGGTGTATTTTAAGATGTTTTATTGTCTGTTTTGACCCTTTAAAATGCATGTATTGAATTTTTATTTTAAGTCCATTCAAAGAGCAGCATGTTGAGAAATGATAAAACACAAAAAAGCAAATTATAAAACATGTCAAATTGAAGTAAAGTGGATCTGAGCTGGTAACACTGAACCCTGTTTTATGCATTTCATGCTGGCTTAAAGACCAGAAGAACTAAGGTTAGATGTGTTGCGATCAGATTTGTTTTGACTCCCTGTTGTCAAGCGCACAGAGAGCTGTTCAATAAACATATCTATGCTTCACAAGGTAAGAATACTCTTTAAAACAATTTTATAAAATTATGCTAGAAAGCCAGAGGATATACTTTGGCTGAATAATTAACTTTTCCACCCTAGTGAGATTAAAATTCCGGTCCAAGCAAGCACAGTAGGTTGAAAAACCCCACTGTTCATTGCTGTCCAGAAATCTTCTTCCTCTCCCATTTCAAGACTGAGCAGAGGAACCATGATAGAGACCTGCTGGAGTCCTCTGGGCGGGTGACTCACTTCCAGTCAAAGTGATGAAAAATTTATCTTCCCAGGTTCTGCTTATCTTGAGCTCCCTGCAAAGCCTCATTACATCTTTTGGAAAAACTCTACTTTGATTTTTGTTTTCAGTTCAGAAGATACTGATGGAGCTTCAACTGCTGGCATTTACTTTTTTTAAATAGCATTCATTACTGTAACACATTTTTGTAGGGTAAGCAAATCCATGAACAATTCATTTAAATTGCTGAAGCCACAGTTTATATGACAAGGAGGTTAGTGGGGTTAAAGGCCAAAGAATCCTGGCTAATATATGTATGTGTTTAATAAATGACAAGTACCAGCAGGAGGGTTGAGAGGAGAGGGAACGTGAGTTGAAACTAGAATTAAGTGAGGTTTTCGTTCACAGAGGAGGATTAGATGCCTCTCACTGCCGAAGATGGATTCAGTCCAGCGCTCTCTCCCTGTTGCTTTTCTTTCTTTCACCTCTTATTTCTCTCCTTTGTGATCCTGCCGTCTTTGATCTTTCTCCTTCCTTTGTGTTCTATTCCTCTAGTCTGCAGACATTCTTTTACTCCTTATGGTTGAAAATCGCTCCCATTTTCATTCATCAATTCATTTATTGGCAATAGTAATAACAGAATCTGCTTTTCATTCATTCATTTTGCTCGTCACACTCATACACCAATCAACCACAACATCTGTCTAATCTTGTGGAGGTCTCCCTCACGCTTCCTAAACAGCTCTGACCCAAAGGGGTAAAAACACTGGAGCTTAAAGTGTGTCCTGTGATGTCAGGCACTTGGATTTATACAGCACGTTCTTGGAGTCTTGTGAGTAGCGGGGTGGGACTTGAGCATGTGAATGTCAGATTGGAAAGGATTTTAAAGCATAGATCATTGCCTCTTTTGTTGTGCTTCTTGGCCAAATCCTGAGCATTTCCTTTGGTGAGTAGGGATTTGTTTAGAACAATGTTTAGGTGGATGGTGCATGTCAAAAGATCCACCTGAATGCCAGGACCTGTCAGAATATTGCATTGTAATGAGATGATCAGTATTATTCATTGGATTTGTCAGTATTCAGTGTTAAAGATAATCATTGTACACTAAACAGCTGTGATGATTATTTGAAATCTGCTCTACAGTTGCAGAAAACATTTTCCTGATTTTATAGTTTCTTGCCTTGTCAAGTGCAGCATGATGATAATTTTGTGAACTATGTCGCTTTTTAATAGGAAACTAAAACATTTATGGATGTAGTAGCAGTCCTAATTTATTCAGAAGACCGTCTCCAGCTGTTAAGTTGAATAACTGTTTAACTGTTTACAAATGCTGAGATATAAAATGTAAGTCAAAATTAAATATTGCTATTAGGTGGGGTGGCTGTAGCTCAGGTGGCAGAGCAGGTCAGCCACTAACCAGAAGGTCGGTGGTTCGATCCCAGGCTGCATGCCAAATATCCTTGGGCAAGATACTAACCCCATGTTTGCCTACTGGTGGTGGTCAGAGGGCCCGGTGGCACCAGTGTCCGGCAGCCTCGCCTCTGTCAGTGCGCCCCAGGGCAGCTGTGGCTACAATGTAGCTTGCCATCACCAGTGTGTGAATGACTGAATGTAGTGTGAAGCGCTTTGGGGTCCTTAGGGACTAAGTAAAGCGCTATAAAAATGTATTTATTATAATTTGCACTTATTTCCTTAATTTCAACTTTTTGACTGAAGTCAACAAAAGTGAAGTTTCGCTTCTTGTGCTGTTACATGTTAGCATACTGTACAGGCCTCACAAAACTTGTTTTGGAGATATTTTATTAACTGAAATGATAACATTACAGGTTTCATCCTCTCTGAATAAAAGGGAACACGCCTTATAAAAAGGTCAGTAGCTTCTTTCAAATGTGCATAACCACAAGGAAAGATAATAGCTGGGCTTGGCTCACTGTACTTGTTTTCCTCCAGAAGGCTGGATTATTTTACACCTCGGCTCAAAACGCACAATAGTGACTGGCAGGGGTGTAGGAACTAGCCTGAAAGCTGGAAACACTGACATGATCACCTATAATAGAGAATTATGTTTCCCAAATGTGGTGGAAAAAAATTCAGACAAAGTATATCACAAAGCTCAGCTTTTCAATTACAGTAGTTACAATAATTGCTGCTGCAAGGCATCAAATACAAAAGCCAGCAGACGCCTGTAGGTATACCAGACAGATGAATGTGAAAAAAGAAGCCCATGGAAGCCTCTTAGTCAAATTCATGTTCATCATAATTAATTGTAAATTGAACAATTGGACACAACCTGTTCCTGAACAGCCATAATATATGGTTTAAAGATTATTATAAAGCAGCTTCCCATTAATACCAATCTGGCTGTGAACAAGACGCAAGCATGCGATGTCTAACAATCTGTTGTTAGAATGAAAAATAATTATTCTCAACAATTCCATAAGATATTTTTTTGTATTCACTGCATTGCAGAAGAAAACTCAAGCTGTGGCTTTGACATCATTATTTTTGGAAACCCTTTGCCTCCAAGAAGCCTTGCTGTCTCTGTCATCATTGCATGATGAGTCACAGCCAGCTCCAGGTGTAGATAAAAAAGATAACACCAAGATGCTCTGTTTGACAGGAGATATAATTGTTTAGGATGTACCCATGAAATTCCTTTTCTAACATTGAATACAACTGTACTGTATTTAATTGGCTTCATCCATAGTGGAAAGGGTCCACTTAAGGACAGTTTTATCTCTTGGTAAGGTCACTACAGGTCTACCATTGTTTAACTTTTACCACTTTAAGTTTCTTAAGAACAAAACACAAAAACAAAAAGACATGAATCTTTAGATGCGTTTCACAAAGCTGCTATTCTTCAGTGGACAGCAAAGACAAATCTTGCGTGGAAAGGGCCTGGAGCCAAAATGCAAAGCAAATTGTTTTGTTTTCCCCCTGCATATTCTTTTTACTACTCTTACTCTTCCTAAAAGTGTGCAATGTTACTGATTAGTCAACATTTACACAGTGAGCTATGTGATCTGTCTACCTTGAAACTACTGCTGATGCATCACTGTTGCTGGGAAAACACCTAATTATCTTAGCTACTCAGCTGTATCAGGAAATACCCCATCTCCATTCTTGTAACAAACTGTGCCTTTTCATTTCTTTTCCTGGCTACTTTTGGAAGATAACAAATATCCTTCCTCAGAATTTTAAGAATCTGTAGGTGGACAACATTTTCTTTTCTAGATTTCATATTTAAATTCTGTCTGACTGTAAGTTATAGGCTCTACTAAATGCCTAGCAGAACAGTTACTAATTAAATGAACAGTACCATACACACAGACAAAAACACAAATGTCTACATACTTACACTGCTATCACATCTTTAAAGAAGTATAACAGAGCAAAATGAGGTCAGAAATTCTGGTCCTGAATGTATTTCCATATGTGAAAGTCATGTTTGAGATTATTAGTTGTATCTGTTATAAATTTGCAAATTTCTTGTTACAATCTCTGTTTTTATTAGTTGAAGTGTAAAAAAAAATACATTATACATTTTATGTATATATGTATACAAAATAAACACGATACCAAGTAATCACGTAGTTAAGAAAACTTACCAAAATCTAAATGGCTCATATTGCTCTATATACATATGGACGGCTTTAATTAAGGCTTTTAAAATGTTACCAAAAGTCATCAGAATTAACCTATAAATAAAAGGAAAGGTTCAGCAAGTTTTTCATGGGTCTACATACTCAACTCTGCTGCACAACTCACAGATATAGTTCCCGTATAAATGTGGCACTATTTATACGGAAATAAGATAAGATTTCTTGCCAAGAAGCATTTCTTTTCATAGAACTATAGTTATGTAGGTTCTACAATGGTTTGGTGACAAATGTGGGAAAGTGGGGAAAAAAAACAATCATCCAAAAAGATCATTTCACAAATATTTGTGTACAGAGATATTTTGTTAGTCAGATTATTTGGGGAAAGGTAAAAGCTTTTGAAGTTGAAAATGAGTCCATTTCAGTTAACTTTATATCAACCACATGTCTAATTCTTGTATAGCGTGACTGTCATTGCTATTTCCACTGCTGCATGTGCTAAAGCAATAACTAACATTAGTTCATTGTTTAAAGACGCAGTAAAATAGAAAGTGAGCTGGGTGTTGCACACTCATATTTTTAGCTAAGAATTCATTGAGAAAAACATTTAATTTGATTAATTTTTGGTATCAAATTTAACATCAATAATGTGACATGTTATTGGTTTTGCTGATTAACAAAATTGTGATACTGACATCCACCAGGTAGAGTATTTTAAGTAATCAGGATACAAATAGCTACAACAGAGTCCAAACATATAGACAGACTACAACTAAATAAAATACAAGTTCCTCACACTGTCGGCACAAGAGTTGGGGATGAGGAGGCTGCAGTGTCACAGTGTGGCTCTGGATTTCCTGACATTCTTGTCAAAAATGTCAACTTCCTTCTTCAACCTGGCATAAATTATTTCTCAAAATGTGCAGAGTCTACAGTTTACTCCAGTTCCTACCTAAGTAAAGTGTCAATACTAACACTGTTATAAACAAACTGTCAATCAATATGCTGAACAGTAATATAGAGCATGAACTATAAAGATGTGTGTGTGTACCACTCTAAAAAGCCCAATTAAGACTAGTATAGAGTATGGAACACTTTTTGTATTTATTTGGGACTAATTTGGGACATGTTATGTTTTTGTGTAGTATCCTGTAGGTAATATCAAATGTCTAAATCGTAACAGAGGCAGATGTGTTTAAAAACTGTGCCACGGATGCTAGAAATTCATACAATTTAATGAGAGTGCGATATAATCTGCTGGATAAAAGAATCCTCCATGCATGTAATTTTTTTTATTACAGGAAAACACCAAAGTTCTCTTCATGTGTTTGTTTTCTTTATGCCGCTGCAGATCTTATTGTCAAACTGGCAAAGGACAAGTTTGGAGCCATTCAGACGGAATATCAAAAGGTAACTGAGTGTGTGCTTGTTTGTGTGTGGTGAAATGATTGCTTTTCTGTGCCTTTCATCCTCCTTGCTGCATGTTTTTACTGATTGGAAACAGCAACTCATGAAATACATTACATTAGAAATGTAGCTCTGAGAAACGCAGTAGTCTGTGACTTCTCTAAAACAAGGTGTCAATAGCTTTCATTAGCCAAGGCAATGCCATCTTTTTACCGGCATTCCAGGGGAAAAAAATGGTTATTGCTTCTGGCACAACCTATGAATTTAGAGAGATAAATCATTTGAGCTCATCGGAGCAAACAGGTTTGACAACCAAAGGCTTTTTTAGGCTCTTTGACTGTGCCCGAGAGCTAAATAAAGAGTGCAATTTGCAGTCTTATTTGTGTGCTATGTATGGAAATGCATGACTTTAATTTCTCTTTTTGTTGTTCTCTTTCATCACATGTGTTCACTTTGTGGCTTTGCTCTTTTTTTGATGCTGCATTGCCTTTGTCTTCTGCATGCCCTCTTCATCTGATCTGGCCTCCTTCAGCCAGAGAACATAGTGCTGACCCTTCAGGTAAAGTCTGCACACTGGACTTAAAGTCTAACCGATCCCCCCCTTCCCATAATTCTCCACTATGAAAGTCATCAAGGCTGCACAATCATAGCTGAGATATTAATCTTGTATATTTTGTTTATTTTGTCATATTGATAATTGGAATATACAGGATTAGTTTTGCAGCCTTGTAACTTTCTCCCAGCCATCCCATCAACCTCACAGCCACCTTGGAACCTTCCCTTTAGCTTGACCTAAACCGTAGCCCCTCTTTCTTTTTGAAGCACATCCTCGTGCAGAGTTTTTTCACTTTGATGGAGGTGACAGAGATGACTGGATAGAGAAACATAGAAAAAATGTTTTATACCACTAAGTGTCAGAGAATTCTACTTTGAATTTCATCTAGTTTGAACTTCGTGTTACAGGGGGTTATGGTGAAATATTGCCTATAGTTCTCCACTGGCTCCCGAGGACCTAGTGTGAGGCTAATATGTAGCACAAAACGGGACACTTAATGCCATATCAATCCAAGCATCGTCACTCAAATTTGACTTTTTTGAACTGCAAAGTAGTCTCCTCCTTTAGTTTTTATTATTAGAATGATTAACAAGGATATTATGCTTATGTTCATTATATCAGTGCATAAACAGTGTTCAGTGCTCATGGTGAATATCTCTGTATTCACTAGTCAGACAGTTTGCATCTCAGCTATATTTACTTTGACATCCACTTAACCCTAGAACACTATCGCTATAAATAGTAACACAATCACTATATCGGGTGATTTTTACCCGATATAATATGACCAACTAAAAGTACTTGTCATCAAAATATATCAAACACATGACAAATCAGAGTGGTCAGCTTTTACTTTCAACTGTGCCATGTCTAACAAAATGAAAAAAAGTGTCATGGGGGGATGCTAAAATAATGCTCCAAAATTACAGAAAAATCTGGAATTCAAGAACAAAAAATTCCTAAAAAAAAAAAAAAAAAAGACGCTGGAAAGCTGGTCTTTGATACACCCATTCCTGGGACATTTGAGACTTCCCTGGTGAAGGCACAATCTCCTCGACACACTAACAGCTGCAGGAGAGAGAAATCATGTAAATGTATTTGCTCGGGTGAAAATCACCCAGCGATAGTGTTCTAGGGTTAAAAACACAGCATGTAAAAGCCACATGTAACACAACAGACACATACATTATGTTCTGGATCCTGATGCTGGCAGAACTCGTGTTACTGTTACACATCCTCAAATGCTGCCTGCACCTGGACTTGTAGTATGCATTAAGTGCAGCATTTCCCCTGGTTTAAAAAGGGAGAATCTTTTCTATATCAGCATAAACAGGCCGGACTACCTCACAGGTCAACAAACCATAACAGTGATTTTTACTGTGATTCTACAGCAGAGCTTTTAAATGGTTTATATTTGTGCTTGTAGCCTGCCTGTAAAAGGCGGTGATTTCAAACTTTTATTGGAAGAGCAAAGCAGAATAGACTCTGTCCCAGCATGATATTATCCAGTGTCATGCCTGCTACCTTGAACATTTTGTAAATTAAATTCTTCCTCATATTGGGGAAATTGCTTATCACACCAGGCCCAATGCATTGCAGTTTTTGTTTTGTTTTTTAATATTTATTTTTTTAAGAACAGCCTTTCATAGCCCTCATAGACAAATGCAAAGCAAATCAATCATCAGGCTTTAAAAGACTATTTAATGCAAAATCACAGCTGGCAGTGTGTACGGTAGTCTTAGTTTTAACCAAAGTTTGCTTACAGTGGATTTAAATAGTCCAACCGTGTGTTTGAGAGCGTGTGTATTTACATGTTTTCCTGCCAGTATATGATGTTAAAGAGTACTTATACATAAATGTATGTTCATGACTTTATAGGGTATTTTCTGTGTTAGTGGGTGCTATACACCTACTTAAAAATCAATTTGACAAAATTCTTCAAATCTTACACTTTTACCTCTTCATTCAACCGTGCTACAGTTATTCATTTTATCTCAGTTCCCCTCTATTAAACAAAGCTTTCTTAAAATATGCTGCTCTTCTTAAACTTTGTGTTGATTTGAATAGGTGAGTGGGGCTTCATATGGCCTCACATGGCCATTTTAGATCTATCCACTCTAATAGTAAACATACAGAATCCCAAAAAATCAGAGCAGAGAAGTAGGCTGAGCTCTTATTAGGCATTAAGTTAACTGTTAATGAATGAAGGAAACAGCTTCTTGCTTGAGGATGCTTCAGCATGCCTCATAGCTGCTGCTGGCATTAAATCTGTTTAATGTTAAAGAAATTCACATCTTCACTCTTCAGACATGCTGCCAACCCATCATCCGGTTTGTTCTTATTGGAAGGTCACCTTCTTCTTTTGGGCACTTGCCAAGACAAAGCTATAGTCCCAAAATAGTAAGAGCTGGAGGCCCTTTAAGAGTGGCGGTAGAAAAAAAACGGCACATTTTTGACCTTTTTTTTTTTTTTTTGCTGAAGATTCACCCAATAACAAGCAGAGCCCAGAAGGAGAATGACAATGCAAGCACTACAGTTTGCACAGTGTCCTCAACAACTGTGCTGACATTGGTGCCTTTAGATGATACACATACACATATGTGCGCACACCCATGCAGACACACAGTCTTTCCTTTAGTTTTTGCCTCACAGCATTTTCAGAATCTCTGATTTCCCTTTTTCTCTTTGGACTCTGCAGTCCATATTTTTAAGGTCAGAAAGAAAGTGATTAAGAGACTTTTTTGATGTCTTAGAAATTAATGTAGTCACACAGCTGGAGCCTTCACTCCTCCAAACATTGGCGACAGGACTGTGGGTTATTATCTTTACTCGAGTTTTCCATGTTTGCATAAAGATTTAAAAATGAACCAGAAGACTGTTCCTTTCTGTCTTATTCAGAATCTATTTCTACCCTACCTTCTAGCCAAAAGCCAATGAAGGAGTCCCTGAAGGAGGCAGGTCACTGACTTGTGAGGGCGATTAAGATTAGTACAAATCAGCTGGGAGAGCAGTTCCTCTATTCAAAGCAGTGATAGCAGCGCTGCTTTGATCCTTTCATAACGAGAAGCTATTGAACATCATTGTGACAAGTTACATATGGTGTGGGAATTACCAATCCCCTATTTAATTTTGACAATTTCCAGAGCCTATGCTGCGTGCAGTTTAGGTAGGGGCAGATTAAGTAGGAGCACTGTGGCACATGACAAGAAGAGCAAGTGAGAAGCTGCCAACAGCAGCATTTTAACTCTCTCAGTATATCAGAAGGAATTTGCTAAAGAAGCTTGTCATATTGAATATTGAAAGTTAAGGATTATTTAGGCCATCATTGACAAATGATGTGCAGATTTCATAGGTGATGTTGAGAGGTTCTAATTCCAGTAAATACAGTAATAGAAAGCACCGTCTCCAGGCTTGCCCTTGTGCTGTGGAGGTGCACATCTACAGCGAATGCAAAATCTCCTCCACTGTGTCACAACAGTGATCCTTTAACATGCATTTCATTTTAAAGTTGCAGGAACTGACTCGGGAAAATACTGTGTGGTGACGGAGAATGTGCCTTCTCACAGTTTTGACAGTCTGACCCTAGGGGATGAATTCACCACATATAGACCCATAAATATATTAAAAATATGTTTAAAAAGTATCTGCATGCTCCTGCTTGCATTCTTGATATGATGCTACTGATGAGACACGTCTTTGTTGTGCTTGGAGGCCACAGGCTTTGCCACAGAGCTCAAGTTTGACCTCTGTGGTATAAAATTTCAAATGTGCACCTGCAAGTGGTCAGAGCAGGACTTCCTGGGAGCAATTCAAATGTAGCAGGAGCACCACAAACAGAGCAACGCAGAGACAAATTTAAACCAGGTTTTTTTAGGTGCAGAACTTAAAACTTCTTGTCGTGTTGTCTTATGCTAAGAAGTTAATGAAGTTAATATAAGAGGAGTATTTTAGTCTGATAAAGATGGTAACATTTGTTAGAATCTTCATGAAGTTTGGATGTAAGGTTGTTTTATGAAACTGAAGAAGTGACTTGGATGAGTGACGAATCGTTTCTCCCACTGAAAACACTACGTCCAGATGAACAGAATCAACCTTTTGGGATTTACTTACCTGAATGATTGAGCATGCATCAAGACATTACATTTGTCAGTTTTAGCTAGGCGGAGGAAATGGTTACATTTTCTGATTACCGGCTACAAATTTTCACAATAAAATTTTAGTTTCAGCCAGTTAAGTTTAATTTTTTTTTTTTGTTTATTTGTTTTAGAACTTCACCTCACCATTACTTACTAAAATCCTCTCCTGAATCCTGAAAGTTAGAAGAATCATCCACTGCCAACAAATGATTTCGCCTGCTTCATGGTTTGACTCCCTAAACTTAAATAAATTATAACGGTCTTAGGCATATACCTTATTTTCAATGAATGCAGAGCTCCACTGAAACAGGTATAATGATCTCACTCTGGGGCCTGATTTTTCTTGAAAGAAGAAAAATTAGGAAGTCGTTCCTAAGAAGCCCTTTAGTGTGTTAACTGCGTTGCAATCCATTCCTATTGAAGCAGGTTTTTCATCAGAAATGCTGTCTTTTTGCTTCGTTATAGTGGGAAGAACTGTACCACAGGGCTACTGTACAGGGGAAGCTCCTTTGAGTATTTTCCCATCATACTTCATCTGTTACTATCCTGCCAGTGCATTTTGCTGTTGGGTTAAAATGTTTGCAAAAACAATGTCCAACAATTGCTTTCTGCAACAGTCTCAACACATTTTCCCCTTTCACTTTCAGTTTGCACTGTAGTGTGCAGGGACAAAAACCTTCATCCTACTCCATTTTTTGTTTTAGTCTTGACATTTGTTTTGTGTAAAAATGCAGTCAGGAAGTTGAATTATTGAATTAGCTTGCTGTATTTAACAAAGAGAGGATTCTCCTGCAGTGAGTAGTGTTACGCAATGTCTTTGTTCATCTGCAAATCCTGTTTGGACAACTAGAGAGAACTCGCAGCGGTGGGATTCTACCAGATATTTTTAGATTTGTTCATCATTTTATCCTTGTATTCCTTGTGTGCATCCTTCCGTCTTCTTGTGTTTTCTGCTATTAATTTATCCTTTTCTCCGCATTATCTCCTCACTCCTAAACATTCACCCCCTCCTTCTTCTACCAAACCAATCCTCATCTCTTCATTTACTGACTCACCTCCCTTTGTTGTTATTATTCATAAATAATTTGTCCATCATTCTGCATCTCATTTTCTTTTTCCCTTTCACTCCTCTCCCCCGACCCCAGGCCATCTACTACGAGATAGGCTTCCTAGTTTGTGCAGCAGTGGGCCTGCTCTTTACCATTCTGATGCCAATAGTCGGACTCTTCTTCTGCATGTGCCGCTGCTGTGACAACTGTGGTGGTGAGATGCACCAACGCCAGAGGAAGAATGCAGACTGCCGGCGTGGCCTCCTGGGAACGCTGCTCTTCTCCACCTCACTGGTCATCACGTGAGTATGACACATGCACAAATGACACGCATAAGTGAAATATTCAGAAATCAGCTCGCAAGCAGACGTGCACATTCTGCATGCAGACATGCATGTATGCATACACTGGGGTTATAAACAAGATGCATGTCTGTCTTTTACGGCGATACTCTCATGCACATGTGTACACATGTTAGTCACAGACACACACACACACACACACACACACACACACACACACACAGTCATCAGTTTTCCTCCTCCCCCATGCTGTTTGCTATATATAGTTGAGTCCTACTGTAGATTGCATGTGGCAGCACCCTTCGTTCTTTTATTCATTCTAAGCTCTGGTCACTATAACCTTCCGGGGATCCAGATTGAAAGCTTTCATTTACTCTTGTGGCAGTGTCTCAGTGCACATCTGAAATACTACAAATCGAAGATAAAACCGCAATATGGTTTGGAATTTGACCGCAATAATTCTGGTAAACACTTCTGACCTTTTGACAATACACACAATTTCACCTAGACCTGTACTCCTTGGTATTCATTGTAATGAATATAATACCGTTAAGTTTTTTTCACATTACTGCACAGTCGTCATTGTTTATCTTTTATATGCACATTTTAAGCAGTGGCTTTCTCGAATAGGACTGCGGTGAGTTTAAAAGCAGACTTAATTTTCAAGATTTCAGTTCAGAAAATATATTTTGTTTTACTTTCCCCATTGTTCACTTGCTTTGACCAGATCATTTTAAAAAACAAAAACAAAAAAAACTTGCCTTTTTGCCCACAGATTCTGCATATTCACACACAGAAACACATCTGTTTCTCTAAAGTCTGACCCTTTTTGCTGTGGTGTGATAGAAATGTTTTATATAAGAAGTGTATAGAAAAGGTAGCTATAGGCTAAAGTCAAACTCTTGGTAAACATGAGTTAGTTTGCTGCTTTAAAAGTGTGCCAAGTTTGATAATGTTAGATTGGATTTGTTAGCTCAACTTTAACGAATGCAAGTGACAAAACTTTAAGATGTTATTTAATGAGTTCTTTCACTTTTTGAAGTTTAAAGTGTTAGTTTTTCATTTGGAATGAGCTGTTCTCTTTAGCGGCACTTTCCCTTTTTTCCCCATAACCAAACTGACCAATCGGCCTCAGATATACTGTATAGCTGTTTCTTTGACAGTCTCATTAGCTTCAACTGCAACGTGACGTGCAAATCTCTGGAAATAGAACTGCACATTATTGCAATGCTGATCGCAACTGTGATTGTTCTGCTTGTTATGCCACATAAGCATGCATGTCAATTTAAACACATGCTTTTACAAATATATGATAGGATGTGAGTGTATCTGGCTGCTTTATCGTGCTAATACTAATCTGGTAGCCAGTAATCTGCCAGTGTAGCTATCTGCTGTTGTTTCCCAGTTTTTCTTTTTCTTTTGTGTTGTTGTACTTACACCCGAAGTACATGCAGGATAGTGACCTCGTTGTAAGCTAGCATTTTCTATGTGTATTAAGTGCATAATTCTGACATGAAAATCATGTTAGATAAAGTGGGACATTCAATTAGGTCTATAAGTATTTGAATATACATAGTACCCTGTTTTTCAGAGGCTAAAAAAATAACTAGACAAGCTAGTATAATTTTAAATGTGGGGATTGTTTTTAATATTTGGATGAAAATCATTTTCAGTCAGTGACCGATGGACATCACCAATCACTACTGATTAAAATGTAACCAGGCACATATTTGGCAAAAATATAGATTTCCATCCACCCATCCATTTTCTTCCGCTTATCTAATCCAGGAGAGCTGGAGCCTGTCCATAGGGCGAGAGGCAGGATACACACTGGACAGGTCAACAATCTCTTCCTTGATTAACACAGAGACGGACAACAATTCATGCTCTCATTCAGGCATATGGCATGAGGGGGAATACAAAGTCTTTTCAGCTGCCTTCAGTTGAAAATGGAATGAAATAAAGCTTTACATTCACCCTGTACTTCTTCTTTATGAGCCCATCAGACTGTCCTGTAACTTGATGAGTCTCATCTGTCAGAAAATGGACCACAAGAAACCTAATCTTCCTTCCATTCTGGTTTACAGTCTCAGCAGCACAAGAAGCATAGCCACTGGGGATATAGCAACACTACAAAAGATGTGGGAAAACAACAGTCGAGCTAGACTGAAGGCATCCAGGAGTGTACTTAGTTTGATGTTCCTCGACTTTCAGTCTTCATTGGAACGAAGCCTAGTTATATGAAATTCCCCAGCAACATCCCAGCAGCACAGACAGAAGAGTCTGAGAGCATCCTCACAGCTCTTATTAAATCTCCCCAGCTACCAGGCAGAGATGCAGCAGAGGCTCTAATGAAGCAATTACAGGCTGGAGAGGGATGAGTTCCAAGCCCAGGCCAAGACTGCTTTTTACTGCCACTAAAAAGCTGACAGCCAGGCACAGAAAAGTGGCAGGGGTGACATTTATTTTCCAAGAAGTGTTAAAATCGGATTAAGAGAGGGGAAAGACTCCCAGGTAAGGGTGAGAACATCGAAATGACCACAAATGAGATATAAACACAGCTAAATGATGTCTACAGAACCTGGGCATCATCTTCTGTTGCACTGTGAGATAATATAGTGCAAGTAACTCTTTCTTATGCATTATGTCAACTCATATTTGATGCTAAGCAGTCATTGTAGGGGAGTTTTCGCAGCACTTTCCAGTCATCCCTTCATACCTAAGTAGTATAGACAGAGATGTATTCTCTTACTACCTTGCTTTGCTGTCAGTTAACTCAGCAAGGTTTTGATCTCTTAATATACAAGATCTTATGGAGGATTGTGTCTTTATTTATAAAAACCGAGTGATGCAAAGTGGATTTCAGTGTCGGGATGGCTACCAAGCTGCTGTTACTGGAGATACACCCAAGCACACAGATAACATTGTCACAATCCAGCCTGCCATATAGGCTTAAGGGCTTATCAACTCTGCCAGAAATGTCAAACAAGCCTGTGACTGTTGCCTGAAGACACTACACTTTCCTGAGTTTAGATAACATGTACCCTGCCCTTACTGAAAAGGTAAATCCCATACCCTTATCCTAATTACAGAGTGGAAAGCAGTCATAGTTTCCTCTAAATAATGGCCATGCCAAATGTGAAGGCAACCTGAATTAAGAAATAAAAACAGAATGGTAAAAAAGTGAGTCAGGAGAATTTGGTATCTGTCAGATGTTTGCTATTGTACACCACCTGCCTAAACACAGAAGGGTGTCCTGTGGTGTCTGGCACTGGGACGTTGGCAGCTGATTATTTCGGTCCTGTAGGTTGTGCAGTGGGGCCTCTGTAGTCAGGTCAAGTCACTGTTATTTATCTAGCACATGTAATAACAACAGGAGCTGCCCTGAAGTGCTTTCCAGCTGAGGCAAACATATTAACAGTTCAAGTCCCTAAAAATATAAACACAAAACCCACATAAACAGAAACATGAATACACTGAGAAGCAAAGCAAAAATTGAATAATAATAATATACAAAAAATCTATCAAAAATTAATCAAATAAAAACCTCGGAGTAAAATTATACAAAAGAATACATTTAAAAGAAACAACAGTCATCTAAGGGAGCAGTAAGAAAACATTAACAGGTGGCTGACAAAAGCCAGGCGGCTCAAATTTTACCTGGCTAGATCACTATGGCAACCTGTAGACATGCAAAGCTAGTTATGGTTTTGGGTTTAAAACCAGCTACGAGTGCTATATTTTAACTTGTAATTGTGATTGATGTGCAATATATACATACACCAGCGTCTTCATGAGGTGTTCCTTGTTGGAACATTGTTCACTTGCAGAACACGGGTTCCACAAGATGCCAAAAACATTAATAGGAATCGGAAATCTTTTTGGCATTTTGCAGTTGCTGGAGATTTGTTCCCTGCCAGTCCATGAACTGAATGTGCTGTTTCACCACTTCTCAGAAGTGCTCTATTAGAGAGAGACCTGGTGTCTGTGGAGGCAGTTTGGAGGGCAGCGATGGTTGTATGGGGAAAATCCCAGTAGATCAGCAGCTTGTGAAAAAAAAACAGACCTGGCCATCTGGCGCCAACAAACATGCCGCATTCAGAGTCACGTAATAACCTTTCTTCCCATTCCCATACTCAGTTCAATCTTCAGTATGAATCTCACCATGTGTACGTCTAAATGTTTTGGCTTACTTTCCTATGATTGCCTGATGGGGGTTAACAAGCAGTTTACCAGTTTTACCCGGTGAAGTGTGTGGTGAAGACTTCCTACTGAATGAGTGCATTGTATATATGTAGCCAAGGTTTCTGGCGTATGTGCGACAGACTCGGAGCATTCCTGGATCCACTGTGGCAAATAAAGGAGGCAAAAAAAGCAAAACAAACAAAGCAAATCGGTGAACCAGGTAGAAATGGGAAGAAAAAAATCTGTAACAAGAAAGCTGATGAGAAAATTTCACTCTTATATCATCCTCCTACTGTGAAGGTGGTAGGGTCAAATCCCAGAGGAGCTGCCAATGAGCTGCAGTTGTAAACGTGAATGAGTAATGTTCACTGGGTTAGAGTAGCGCTGTAGGGCTATGGGGTTTGATTCACACGGATGCCAGTCATGCTGAAAATGCATGCACTTCTGCTCCGGCTACAAATGTACTGCCCAAGTAAAAGCAGGCAGCCTTGTTGTCATTGTGTGCTAAACTCTGCCAAACACAAAGCAGATGTTCATCACTGACTTTTAATGTTGTATCTTACAGGCAGACACACTGGATTGGCTTTGTGGGAACAAACATGATGACAATGATTAATTACATTTATGGACGTACTCATAATTTAATCAGAAACATATCACAGCAATTTGCCAATTAGTGGAGCTGAACTATTAACATGTTCACCAGGTTAATTTAGGTGAAGGAATATTGAAATCTAATTAAGCATAAAATGATGTATTAAACAGGCCTTAAGAAATTGACAATTATTGTGGCGTGTAAGCACGTTAAACTGATTTCTCATATGGGTACATAGCAGGAAAAGACACAAGCAAAGCAAACAAAAGAAACATGGAAAACTCACAGTAAGTATGTTAGAATCCAACTCAGTTTACAGTGAGATTAAAAATGTAGATATAATGAATATGCATTAATATCTTTCTCACAGATATTATGTGTGATCATTCAGGTTTTTGTCCATCTGTCCAAAAAATACTACCTGGCCAAGTTTTGGGAAACTTGCAGGTCTGGATAATTGGTTCCTCTTCTTCTTCTTCTTCTTATTATTATTATCATTATTGATTCTTCTTTTCTTTCTTTTTTTAATGTAGTCACCCCATCAGCTTGTGAATATATATACACAACTGCTTGGGGCTCAGGGCAGTCTGGGGTGAACCAAGGGCTGACAAATTTCACCTTTCCTCCTTTAAACAACCTGCGGTCAAGGTGCAATGTCATCTTAGTGGAAGGATGCCTTAAATGGAGACTTACTTGGGGAAGGAAGGGACATCAGTTGTTTAATAATATCAGGGTGTGCTACAGAGTTTGAATTACCATCACTGTGAGATTGTATTACATAATTCCTTTGTGTGTGTGGTGTTTTTGATGAATATTTTTTTAATATGATTGGATTATTATCATTTGGGGATATCTGGGCTCTTTGAGTTTGCTTCTTTATGGTTAGTGTTTATTTTATAATATCTCTAACCTAAAATAAAGAGAGATTTTATCATGTGAGTAGCAAATTGGTAAGATAAATGTTTAACTCCTGCTTATATGAAAAGGGCTAATTGTCAATGTTTGTGTCCTCATGCTTCTTTTGTGAATGTGATTGCCACTGCTAGGGTAATTTTGCAACACATTAGCCATTCAGCACTGTGCCATTAATATATCGTAGCTCACATGTGTACTGTATGCTAAACAGCATGTTTTGTTATATCTGCCAGCTATTGTATATTCCCACTCTGTTTTATTAAAAGAACAGCAAGAGTTCTTTCAGTTTCTACTAATCAGCTCTGATTCTGCACAACACCCGCATGGATTTATAATAAGAAAATGACAGACATAAGATCTTTGCTTCTGTTCTGGCCAAGTGGAAGACTCTTGCCCCATGCTGTTATCCAGTATGGGCTTCAGCAGTCTATTTCAGTTGCTGGGTGTCCAATACTATTAACACAAAAAGTCCTAATATTATGGACTTAGTAATCCATGCTAATTATATGGGGTCTTATTAATGATAATACAGGCGACAGTGAACTAAGCATTCAGCAAGCTGAACTTTAAATCTCAGGCACCCAGATTAGATTTGAAGGGTTTGTCTGTAAATGAGCTATCTGATGTCTGGGATATCTATAAATGGGCATCCCAAGTGATGTACAATGTATCTTGTACTGATTCAGTTTTGGTTGGTAATCTTTTTGTGCATCATTTTACGCTTATGTGGGAAGAAAAGGTCAGCGAATGACCTTGCAAAACCAGGCTAAGACTTTCTGCCTTTATGTTGGACCAAACTTAAATTTCTGAGCACGTGCTCGTCCACAGACAGCTATGCTACTGGCCAAGCTTGTGCAGATTCCCCTACTTTCTCCAAGATATTATGTTGTTATGTTCTCACTGTTGCAGCTTTGCCTGTTAAGTGGTAGATAGATTAGTGGTGTCACAGAATGATAATACACGCCGCAATCATAAACAAAAAAAAGCAAAGCTCATAAAAGCTCCAGTGTGTCAGACAGTTTTCTGGCCAAAGTAGGAGTGAAGGAATGGGTCAGTTTAGTTTAGTTTAAAACAAAGTGAACACAAGTTCCACTTCTGTTTATGTGGTGTGTGAGTTATAGCACTGAATCCTGCTGAATTATTAATAAAGTGACCCAATTAATTCTTAAGTTGTTGGAGCACAACACACAGAAGGGACATCACCAGGAGCTCAGCAGCCACAGTCAAAATAATTACTTCTACAATACTACATACATTAATCTAGAAATGCAACTCATAAGATTAACTTTTTGACTTCGGAGCTTTTAAACCCTTAAAACCCTTGACATTCCTAGCAAAAGACTTCAACCGTAGTATTATCTCCTCTCACATAATGAGGGGAAAGTGTGTGAAATAAAAGTACAAACTTGTCAGTATACCAGCATGTTCCTTTATTTATTTGTAAAATATAATTCCTCCCACTGAAATTCTCACAGCTCATTAAAATGGAACGGAAATTTATTGCGTATGCTTCCTTTAGCACATTTTATCTTCTAACAATGTGTAACTTGATCGGAGTACTGAAAGTACTGAATTGGAGCTTAAAGCTGATCTTTTTTAAAGTTTTATTTATAAAAAAAAAAGTGAATGAAAGTTTAAATGAGAGATTAACTGCAGACATGATTGGATCAGTAAGAAAATTTTTGTGCATTTTCAAGGCCTGCGGAAACTGTTTATTACAGTGTTGTTACAGAGTGATCCATCTTTAAATACATATACAATCTTTGACAGTGTTGTGCACAATGACTACTTTGTTTATATCCATTTCTCCACAAGCTGAAAGACAAAACTGAAGATGGCAGTCTAATTTCAACGTTTTAATCAGCTAAACATTTCTACAAGGCTGATGTTTTGTGATATAATATAATATAATGCACAAATGTAAAAGACTGACCATTGGCAACCACAGCCCATTTTGCGTAAGTTAATTTGTTTCGACACATGTAACCTTTTTTGCAGAACGCTTCTTTACTCCTTCTTCTTGACTCTAATTTTACATTACAAGTAAATAGACTGATGTAACTACCCAAAAACCTTTGGACATTGGCTCTATCACTGACACTATAACTAAGTCCTTATCGAGAAACGTGACCTTTAAAGGCATCAGAGGCCACCGTCAGGCAAAGACCATTGCCATTGTTAGCGCTGGAGAGAAACCTGACCCACAAGCTAAACAAAAGCTGGCCTCCTCACTGCCTCCAACAGCTGGCATATGGAAGGGGACCTTGGCAAGCAGCTGAATTTTGGAGCCTAAATAACACCATCATGGCTGCAGCCAGATATGATCATCGTATTCAAATCCACCAACTAATTGATCATGTTGAAATTAAAATTGCAACGAGAAGAGAACAGGATTTGCAGGGCAATCATTTAGCAATGGAGCATCTGAAGTCACAGAGAAAGCTACTGGGTGGCTTTGCATCCAGAGTATGGATCCATGAACAGTTCCTGCTGGACCTGAAATACCCGATGACCCCAAGTTCTATCACTGATTGAATCTGTGAGATGTGACTCTCATCCCAAAAACTGGAGAATTCTAATGTTTAATTGAATTGAATTCAGTTTTTTATATATTGTTACCTCAGTGTGGTTTATATTGAGAGGTAAATGCTTACTACAATAATGAGAAATCGCAAAAAAAAAAAAATTCAATAATATAAAACAAAATAGCTCAATAAAGTAACGTGGCTTCATAAAATGAGGCAAAATAGCTCCATAGAATAGCAAACAAAATAAAAATTGATCAATATACATACTAAAAATAAACAGAACAAATTAAAATAAATTTGTCTGGGTTTTTCGTTGAGAGGTTTGGTAAATTGTGAGATTTTCAAAAGCCCTTGAAGTTTGTCTCACAGATGTCCTGTGTTCTGTACAAAATAATTGCACGTGGTTGTGAAGAGTTCTTGTATAAGGTCCTTTTGATCAAACAGAAAAACCAATATCCATCCATCTGTCTACCTGCAAAAGTATTTTCATTGAATTTATTATAAATCACTCACTTGCTGCTAACAGATCAAACATATCCTTGCATTCTGTCACATAAAAAAACAAGCACACAATTAGCCACGTATAAACACAAGTAGCCAAATACACTTTTACCTCAACCCTGCGCCTTCTGTAACCCACACATAGCTCAGTTAACAGCCTCCCTGGGGAGAAATCACATGCAGGACTATTTTTAGGGGCTCATTAATAGTGTGATGAGCATTAACTCTGTCATGAAAGAAGCTACAACTATGAAGATGTCACTTGTTCACTAAATGTCAGGCTACTGGGAGGTAATTTATTTTCAGTGCAGAGCGGCATTACGGTGCTGTTACACTAGCAAAATATAAAATTAAATTTTACTTAAAAGCCTGTAGGGGATTTGGGGTAGTAGCAGCAAAAGTAACAGGATTCTAGTGTGAAAGGAGATCTTTAAAAACACATTTTGATGTTAAAAATAAAATTAAAAGTACAGTAAAGCAAAGTAATTATTTCAGTATGATTGACTGAGATTATATGCACAGAATGAAGAAACTAACCCATCCTGATGCTCCGTTCTTGTCCAGCAATAGCCAGGATTATAATTGTATATATTGGAGAGTATAGTTACAGTATAATGTATATAGCATTATACATTAGGCAGTAGTAGTAGTAGTTGTCGCTGTCGTTTTGTTGTTGATGATAATGATGAAAAAATGCCATACAGGTGGTTTTTGCTAGGCTTCCAGTCCTTTTTCTTGTACTTCATTCTATATTTAGTGTTGAGTCGAACAAGATTCGAAAATCGAAAATGATAATAAAATAAGGTAGACATCCTGAGAATTTAAAACTATCAACAAGAACAAAAATGTACCTGAAGTGTGAACTTAAGTGCAATCTGTGGGCATGTCATAATCTACAGCAGGTGTGTCCAACTCCAGCCCTTGAGAGCTGAATGAAATGAAGGCCGCATTTGGGGCAGCCTTCGTTGCCTGGCTGTGACGTACTCGGCCTTCAATTGTGGCCTTTGAAGGATGCAGCCTATGAATTGGGACATGCCTACTGTCCTGCAGCTTTTAGACGCATCTTTGTTCCAGCACACCTGAGTCAAATGAATAGCTTGTTATCAGGCCTTTGGCAAACTTGATGGCATGCTGAAGAGGTAATCCAACCATTTGATTCAGCTGTGTTGGAGTAGGGATGCATCTAAAAGCTGCAGGACAGTAGCTCTCGAGGACTGGAGTTGGACACCCCTCTGATCTACAGACTAGAAAGAGAACAAAAGCTTGCAGGTAATCAGTGAGATCTGCATAGGATTTCTACTCTTTACTAACATGCATTATGTGCATTATCCAACTGTCTCCATTGATTTTTTTTATTTTTGCATCTTAAAATCACACATAGCTCATGGAAATGTGGGTTACCTAATGTGTTGGGGAAAATGTGCATAAGTGAACAGCGTGAAACATCTCACTTTAATACATTGCAGTGTGTAACAGTCACTCATCAAAAAAATAAGTAAATAAATAGATAAGTAAATAATTGTTTTGGACATCTAATGCTTTAATTTTCATTGAACTCCACCCATTAAAAAATCACTGTGTTATCAAAAACCTTTTAACCACTTACCTCTGGCTATTTTTGTATATACAGCTTTTCAGTCTGTGTAATTTCTCAGGCTGCAACTGAGAATTATGTGTCTGATTCATAAATATGTATTTGCGCTCTTCTTTTACGTTGATTGGCCCTTACACCTTATCCTTATTTTCTCTTGAATTGTCTCTGTTTAAAGTTTTTTTTTATTTTTTATTAATAAAACTAAAAAAAAGTTATCATCTCCTGTTCACAGCACACAGACACCAAACAATGGCAGCTTTATACATGCCACAGCCAAGCTAATTAACTGGAGAGGTTGTTCTCAGAATTTGCAGTGCATCCCATAATTTATCACATCTCCTGGAGAGACCTCATTCATACTAATCATTCTCATTTTCCCTCATTTTGCATTTATAGCTGAAATCCGCTTTATTTTTTACTAATTGCATTTTTTCCTCTCACCCTGGGATGCTAATGGTCGTGAATTCTTGTAGTGTACACCTTACAAATCAACACACGATTTAGAAGAATTCAATATTGTGAAGCTAACTGACTTTCCTAGCTAGGCCGGGCTTTCTTGCAAATTTATAGGAGACATTTATGTTACAGTAGTGATGATATGGCACATAGTTACACAGGAGAGAAAAGATAGGAGAAGGCAAAGCTGCAGGGATCTGTGATGGCTTTACGAGTAGGAGGTATAACCCAGAAATATCAGCATTTCTGGGAGATGGATCTGTCTTTCATGTCTTTGTGTCACTTTGTGGTCATCAGGGTGTTCCCCAGCAAAATGAAGGCTGGCAACTTTATACTAACCAGGCTCACTAGTAATGAGCCACTGTATGAGAGCTTTGTGGTTATAAATGAACAAATAGTATTTTGGGGGCTATATTGGGAGTGTTACTCAGATATAATTCAATTCAGTTCAATTCAATTTTATTTTGATAGCACCAAACCACAACAACAGTCACCTCCAGGGTATCTATATTGTAAGATAAAGACCCTACAATAATATATTGAAAACCCCAACAATCAGACGACCCCTATTAATAGTAACTAATGATTAAATGTAAAGTGATTCATAATAGAAAGTGAAGAAAGGTGAGTGGTGAAGAAACAGTGCAAATAGAATAAACTGCTTTTTAGTAGTTTTTTTGTAGTTTCGTTTAGTGCAGAAACAAGGGTTCTGATGATAGCAGCTTAACAATATTAACAATGTCAAATTATTAGAAGCTTGGGAGGGAAAAACAAGAAAAAGGTCATCAACGTAATCAGCAGAACATTAACCATTTGATTTTTGAAACATACAAAAACTCACAGGATAATACAGCATATGTACAAACACCCATCTTTACTAGCAGTGTACAAACTCATCCCATCCCTTAAAACTGGAGCTCATCCCAGTGGTTAAACGCCACCTGGATAGGAAAAGAGTCATCCCATGGCTAACACACAGAGAAAAACAAACATTCACACTCACATGCACACCTCCAGCCAAGTTAGACTGACCAGTTAACCTAGCATGCATATCATTGGAGTGTGAGAGGAAGCCAGAATCCACACAGACGGAAGGAGGACACACAAACTTCACGCTGAAGTTTGTGGCCGCAGATTCAAACCAAGACCTGTGTGCTTTGTTAAGCACCAAGCCACTGATGGTTGCATTAGAACAGTAGCATGAAAGCAATGATATCCACACAATTACCTGCACCTGTATTTGATATTGGCCAAAATATGATAGTAGGTACAAATAGTAAAATGTATTCAAGCTTACACACTAGAGTTGTAATTTTGTTTGTCAATATTTTAAATTTCTTTGCCAATTCTTACAAACTGCACTGCAGTTCATCTGAAAGGGGATTAATGATGATTTTGTGTGGAAAACACTGAATGACTTTGAATTCTTCTCACACTCAGTGGACGCTAAACCTCAAACTAACATTATTTTACTAGGGATGAACTCACTAAATAACTGAGGATGGCACGATAAAAGCAAATCAGTGCGATTCAGCTGACCTCTAACTTCAGAGAAAACCAGGACCTCTGAAAAGGTGTAAAAGGTTTAAACTTCATCTTCTTCTCCAAAGTGGATTAATTATATGCAAATAATAGTTAATTACGGTTAGGTTTGACTGGTTAATGCTTCATAAAGTGCATTCATGTGTTATGAAGTTAGCATTTGCTGATTAAATAATCTGCTCTTTGAATTTCATCATTTTTTCATTAGCTATCACAAGTTATTTAGTTATGGACAGCTGATATTTATTTTTAAATCAAACCACTAATGTTTGCTTGAAGGGGGTTAATTAAGCTTGGCCTATCCAGGGATGGTTTACTGAGCAACACAGATGTCTTTGAGTATTAAAGCGTTTTGGACGTCCTTAAGAAGACAAATTATAGAAAGACTGTTTCTGTGAGAACTTTACTATTTAACTTTTAAAAGCAAAGATATCCAGATAACCAGAGTCCTTGCCCAGGTAATCAGGGTAGTGTCCTTAACAATGTGTTATTTGCATCATATTTGAGCAAACTCAGTCACTGAAGGAAAAGAAAATATTAGTATGCTTTATGACGGAAATATGATTAATCAATTGTTACACTGTTTGACAATTTAATCAGAAAAATGCATGCACTGCAGAAGATTGGGGTTTTTTTGTGGCTTTTTTTGTCTTTTGGCTCTTCTACAGTTTTCCAAAAAAAAATCCTATTGTGCTGCAGTGACCTTCTGTGTTATTTACACAACCCCGTGAGGCTGTTTGGCTCAGAGTTTGGTATTCATATCATTCCTGGACTGTTTACTGTGAAATTAATGGTCTGTTGTCTCCCATCAACCTAGTCCAGACAGTCCTCACATGGAACTGACAGCAGCTTGCACAGCATCCTTATGAGTAGGAAAAAAACTGAGAACTAATAGCACTGTCTTAACTGGGTTGTCGTTCTCAGAGCAAAGGCCTTGAAGCCAAGAAGCTTAAGCATTCATTGCTTGATTAAATTCTTCACAGGACACAATGCTCCAATGGGAAGTTGGGCTCAGAATGTGACTTGGCACGCTCTGAGGACAGTAATAACACAGCAAATAAAAATACATAACAATAGCCACTTGAAGGAGAAAGGGCAGTTTAATGGAATGAAAACAGGCAAACCAAAGGCTTTATGTAGGTACTAAAATGAATGCAATAGCGATTCAGTTATTACATTTATATACGTTTATATAAGTGGAGTAATGAGATCACGCAGTGGCTAAAATGAGAAAAAGTTGCAGTTGCTGGCTGTGGCAGTGACCTGTTGGCACAATAAAATGTCTAATGAATTATTTCAGTTTACATAAGATTTGCTACATAACCTACAGTATATGACAGGACAAATTGCTTAGGCCTGACATTTTTCAGTCAACACCTCTGTTGTCCCACATGCACCAAAATGCATCACTTCTCGTTAGCGTTTGCATTCAGGTCAGACTGGCACAAAAATAAAGATTTAATAATAATTTAATTTAAAAATTATTTATATTAATTATTATACTTATAGTGATTATTCTGGATAAGGCTTTGATTGACAGTTACAGTAGCTGTTTTATATTGCACTCAGAATATTTAATTATGCACATGTGCTGATTACGCTGCCATTGTCTATCGATGTGTGTGAACTAAAATGATCACTGTAGTTATTACAGTGACTAGAATGATAATTTTCTTACTGAGGCTGGACAATAAAGAGACATTTTCGGCAGTGTTAAAGGAGGGAGGGGCTGTAAGGGGACTGTCCCAGCCTCCGAACTACAGTTACACTGAATGCAGGCCATTGTTGAAGTTTGTAAAAGCTATGGAACCACCAGACCATGGAACACTCACTGCCCAGCCCCCAGTAGTGCCCTAGATTCTGGGGCACTGCATTAGTTTGTTGCTCTTCTTCGTCTGCTGTCATGGGGCAGTTTCATGTGTCATTTGGCTTTTGCTCAAGCAGGAATTAAACCCTTTTTCAAGCTTGTTGGAGGTAAATCTGCCTCCTGCTGTGTTTGAATTGTCCCCTGCAGTCAAAAAGCAGCCATACAGTTGATAGCTAGAGTTGATTGTGCAGTTCAGACGTTGCTGATAGCAGTGAAATGTGATGATGCTGCACAAAAGATCAATGGCTGAAGTGCACAGATGAGGTGACAAATGGTATTTTTAAAGGCCACCTGCTTCATTGAAATGCAACATTTCTTTTTATGAGGGTGTCAATTTTAAAGCCGTCATACTAGTCTGCTACAAGCCAGACAGTTTTTAAAGGTTTTTAAAGTTTCCATATGCAAATAAGCAATCAATAGTTATATTCCTATTTCAAAACAATATTGATGCTTTTTATAGACAGGAGTCACCAAGTACTTTACAGAAAACAGTTGGTGGTACATTAGTACATCGTGGATTTGAAAGATGAATCTCATCAGGATTTTAGCAGTGCAACAAATCAACGACTCTCTTCAAAGTGAGAGCTAGTTTACATTAGTTTGAATAAGTTTCATTATTGCTGTTCTTTCATACTTGTTCTGTTGACAAAAAAAAGAAGTGGAAAAACTGTAATTTAGAGTTATTTTTTTCTGAAGTTGGCTGCATGAAAATACCGAGCTTAGGAGAAAGGCAAAGAGATGGAACAGTAGCCTATGTCTTGTGGTGGCTGTGGACAGTCATCCAGTCTGTGTGGGCAAGATACTGAATTGAGTGTTAGTTCGAATGTTATAAAAAGGTGCTTAGATAGAGTACATGTGTGTGATTATGGGCTTGTAGAAAAAAAGGGGCTTTGAGTGCTCAGTTAGCATACATATATATAAGTGCCAGTCTATTTGCATTAGGTGAACATAGTGCTAACACTAAACATTCACACAAATCCAGGATCCCTGAGAAACTGTAAATGTTTTAAACCATGTTAGGCACATGTTCTTATAACTGATTTGCAAACAGGATATGGTCATCAAAACTAAAAATTGTACTGACCAGCAATAAAGCAGCTCTGGCTAAAGGTTGCTGGCTCCTCCGGGAGGCAAATGCTTATTCTTGGTTTGAGGGCTTTTTATATGATGATGTAGATAAGTAACATAAGAGAGGAGTCTGGCATTTATAACTTTGAAAACCTTTTATATGGACAAAAACTTTAGATAACAGACTAAAGGATAGGAAGAAATGCTAGAAGCTCAATCGGAGATATATATAATGAACTGATGCCTGTTTGATCTGCTTTGAATTTCAGATCTTCTCTTTGTTGTCATGCAAAGCTCACATCTTTTTTTCATAAGTGAATTTTATAGTTTGGCTTATGAAAACCTTTTCAGCTGAATGCCATGGAATATTTCTCTGTCACATGTGATTTAATAGACACCATTAAATAGAAGGTGAAATGAAGATGACACTGCAGGGGGATTGAGTCCTTAGTGGCATGTTTCCTGGATACAGACGCTGTAAGTGAGAAAGCGGGTTAGCAAGCCTTGCTTGTCATTTTAAGTTTGATGGTTGTTTGATCATTTTGTATTCAAATACAAATGTGTGTATGCCTTGTTGTCTTCTTGCAGCTTTAGACCCTCATTTAATTTAATCACTTTTTAAATAACAGACCCAAACTGGAATGTGAGCAAACTCAAACTAAACTCGAACATGATTCTCATAAAATAAGTTGGACAGTCATAGACAACACAGCTTGTTGCAAAGCACCAGGCTGTTTCCTCAAAGAGTCTTTGTTCAGCTACGAGAGGGAGTGAGAGAGACAAAGGAAAGGACAGGAGGTGGGAAGTGGGAGAGAGAGAGAGAGAGAGAGAAAGAAGGAAAAGAGAGAGGTAACTGAGGGCAAAATAGGAGACCGAGGAGGAGATTAAAGAAGAGAAAGGGTGGAGTAGGAAAATGATAGTTACGTTTCACTTTGGGATATAGTAAGAAAGGATAGTCAAACAAAAATACCTCATCAAGGGAGATATATGGAGAAATACTGGTGTAGAGAAAGAAATAGTTAAGCGAGGGTGTGGAATAGAGGCTTCATAAGTAAAGTAATAAAGACAAGCAGACAACCAAAAGGAAGCATAGAAACGAAAAGTGTGGGATTGTGAATTTGTGTATGAAAGAGGAAAGCAAATGTATGAAGTGTGAGTGAGAAAGATACAGAGGGAGGGCAGAGAAAGTGTTTGACAAAAGGCTTTTGTTGTGAAAGTGGCCATTTTGAATCTTCCCCTGGTTACGGATGGCTCCACTTCACTGTGTCCCAGCCTACTTGTTTGGCCTAGTTTCTCATTAAGTCGCCACTTGTACGATGACAGTGTTTACTCTGTTGGCACACTCACTATTTATGGCAAACATTATCACACATCCACTAGAGATGGTGCAGCTTGATGCCATGCAGATCAGCGAATTTCTCTCCCGAGGGCAGCACATCCTATAACACATTTGTTCTTTAAAGACCGTGACAATGCTGTTAGAAGGCTCTTTTTTTTTTATCTTGAAAGATGTTCATTATGAATTTTCTTCAGATGCCAGCAAGTCAATATTTACATTCATTTTAATTTAGAAACAAACCAAATATATGTCGAGGGAATGCTGTTTAAAAGGATTGACAGGTAAAAGCGAACAGGGTAGCAAGTTTGAGGATTGCAAAGTTACATCTGAACAAATGGCAAGACTTTGACAAGAATGTAATACACAGTGCCACACTGGGCAAAAACCAAGCACAGTATATCAGCACAAATACCTCATACCACATAATGATTTGGGTTCCTCTTGTTGCATTCACTGAGTTGACCATGAACTCCTGTGTATACCAAAGTATTTTAGAGTCAGTCTCAACCACAGCTAATTTACACCAGCAAATTTACAGCTAACTGTCTAAAAAAGAAAATAACCAAGGTGTTTGACTGGCCCACTCAAAGTATCTGTGGCATTTGTGAAACTGGCCCTCCTGCTTATAAATATTTAAAATTTAGTAGGTTGTTATTGAATCATTAACTCTTTACAAAACAACCATGGGCTCCTCTAAGCTGCTGACTGAAGATCTGAAAATGAACTGATGCCTAAAAGCAAGGGAAGATATCAAAGCGCTTCCTCTGAAATGCCGTTAAGAAGTAAGGGGAACAGGACAAGTACTGGAAGACCAAGACATTTTTCAGATAAAACTGAATATCTCCTAGGCAGAATAGCGAAGCAAGACCTTGTATGACATGCAGGAAAGTTTAGTTTGCCCAGACTGTCCCACTGTGCATCACTAATGCACTAACAGGGAAAAAAGTCAACCTTACCTGCAGCCTCATCAGTATGCAAAGCAGCATATATGAACAAATGGAGTTAAAATTGAGCAATTGGCTACAATAACCTGAGATCTATTTGAAGATGAAAAGCATTTGAGAAGAAGACCTTGCCAGCTGCTATGGGGATTACTCTGCTGTGAGGTTGGAAGACCGTAAAGTATACAGGAAACCTAACACAAATAAAAGGAAATTCATCACATCCTGGAAACTGAAAAGAGACTGACATCTACAACAGGACAGTTATCCAAAGGAGACAAAGCAATCCGCTCTGATCTACATGAAGAAACACAAGCTGCAAAGTTTTGGAAAGACTCTTCAGTCCTCTGACTTAAACTCCACAGAAAATCATAAACATGCTGACTCTTAGCTGGCTACATGCTGTGATATCTGACAAGTACTGACTTAGACTGCCTAAACTTAAGCATGTGTCTGCATACAGAATAAAGTGTAACAATATTTGAAGACATTTTTTCCCCTGCATTTCCATGCCAGAAATTAAGAAAAATACATACGTTTAACAAAGTGGAAGGAAATGTGCTCCAATGCGCTGCATTTCTTGAAAGTAGAAAACATTTTATGCATACACTAAGTGTGCAAACACACTGCAATGCTTAATGTTGCAAAATGTCCACAGCATAATCCAGGATAGAAATTAGATTATATCCACAAAGGGAAACTGTGACTACAGCAGTGGCTGCACTTTACTGCTCTGTAAAGAAGAACGGCGCCCAGCAATGTCTTCATGCATTAGCAGTAAGACAATAGAAACCCCATCTCTGGGTGCACTGTGGTCACATACGTACAACCTGTTGTCATACTTACACATAAAGACCCCTGCCTTTTTTATAGAGTCAGTCACAGCACCCCGATTCTACACCATTGATCTAAACCTTCCCAGAAGCTTCTGAGTCAGTTCTTTTGTTACTCCTCTCTGCCAGTCATCTTACATCATTCATAAAGCTGCTTATTCCACTGAAGCATTTCCATGAAGGGGATTCACTGTGTCATACAACTCTACTTTAGGAGTTTTTGATCCTTAGAGTCAATTGTAGAGAAGCTTTTTTTTTTTTCCTTTTTGACCGCCTTTCCTTAAGCTGCTCACGCGCGAACCTCACTTACACACATCAGTAGCAGTAAGAACATACGTGCACACACTCTAGTGCTGCAGTAGCTGTGAGGTGCTGAAGGAGAAAATTCAGCTGGGATGAGAGTGAGTCATGGAAACCGCTTAATATTATGGGCTGTCTTTCCCTTGATGTTGTTCAAGCTAATTAAGCCTTGTAGTAAGCTACTCAGGTCTGTTTGAAGTATGCAAGAGATTCACTTTAATGGTCTGCTCTATGCAATTCTGTGTTTTCACATTCAATTTGAATATGCTTACAACCCAGGGACCTTAGATTATAAAGATAAGACACCTGGATTTATAGCTATGAGTCTATTTCTAAATTACTTGGGGAAATAATAGTTGTTTAGATCTTGAGACTGCAGAACATGTCAGTATATGACACACACATACAGTATTGTAAAGATGCATTTACACAAGACCTCTATGCCTGTTATGTTACCTTATTCTAGCCTATTAAAAACATTGTTGATGAACAGGAAATTGTGTTTTCATGTCAACATTTAAACTAAATTAATGGAAATTGTTTGTAACAGTTAATTAAAATGGGTTTAAGGTAAATTTATTTTCTTGATTACAAGAATAGTCCAATGTAATGCTGGCTTTCAAAGAATGAAGGCACTCTACAGGTGCACTCAGTGGCAGTCGCAAAAACAAAGTAAAGTGAATGTGGTGGTGTACACTGACCCCTACTGCTGATGACTTGTCATCACCCTGCTCTGCATGACTCGCCCCTGCCTTACTCTTGACTGACACAGGGGCAGCAGGGTCACTCAGACATGTCCGAAAGCAGGCAGATTACATGTTTGTATTCTTGTTTCAACTGTTTTATTAGGATTGGAGTGCTGTGTGCGTATGCCGCCAACCAGAACCTGAGCTCTCAGGTGAAGAACGTACGGAGACTGGTCAACAGCAACATGAGGGATCTGCACACCTTCGCTAACGACACACCGATGGTGAGGCAGAAAGTTTCCATTTGAAACACGATGTTACATAAAGAATTGGGGTGAAGCATTATAGATGGTTCAGTTATGAATTTCCCTTCCATTTCAGGGTGGCAGACTTGAGGGTACATTTGTGAATATGTGTGCATATCATTTCTTTTTCTTTTGTTGAAACTAGGGTTTCTTGTCATGCTGACTTTGTGTAATCCTTTCACATGGGAAAAGAGATTTTTCTCACCTTTTGTGCACGCAACACCTGCAAAGTTGCTTTTGAAAAGATTGTTCTCATACAGTGAAATTTGTCCAACAATCAGTCTCACTCTTGTGGGTGGTATTTCCTGAAGAAAACTAAACTCCAACCAGATTCTCAAGTGGATTAATGAAATTGTGTAGCACTGAAGTGTTTGTTGGTGTCTAGACCAATAAAGTGCTTTTGTGCAGCTATTTCTAAGACTCTGCTCGTCTCTGTGTTTCCTCTATGCAGCAAATTGATTACCTAATATCCCAGTATGCCACGGCCAAGAACAAAGTCATCTATGACCTAGATAGTAAGTAGTTCTTCTCTGTTTCTCCATTAGTAAATTAGGTAGACACAAACAAGTCACTAAGTTTATACACTCAGTTGTGTAGCATGCTTATTATGTGAATTTAATGTGTCTGCTTTACTTGTTTTCACAACTGTGACTTAACTAGCTCCATAGGCAAACTAGCAACTTTTAAAGAACATCTCTTGAGTATTCCTGCTACTTTCTTCTGGAGGCAGTTCTTTCCTAGAAGTTGTGACTTGCAAAAACAGAGCCAGGATTTTAAGCTTTTAAATTTAAAAAAAAAAAAAAAAGGAAGAAGTTATGCTTTGTATACTCAAACCATTAGAACACAAGTTTAGATGGTTTACTAGAGAACAAAATTGGGAACAAGAGTGACTTGGACTAACGTGTCTCTGCTGATGTTTACTACAGACATAGGCCCATTATTGGGTGGAAGAATACATGATCAGTTGGATAAGGAGGTCCGTCCTGCCTTGGACCAAGTCCTCAATATGGCTGGAGGTACAGTTGCTCACTTTTAATTTCCTCCTCTAGCTAAGATCAAAATATTGCAGGTTTTAAGGTACTAAATGCCAGCTACAGCTTCACTGCAAACATTGCAGTGCTGCCAGTTGTGTGATGGATACAATGTTTTTCCCTTAAATGTGTGATTTAAAGCAAGTGTGAATAACCTTTTTTTGGTGCAAATACAGGTTTAGGACTCGTTTCAGTATTTTCCTTTAAGTAATAAGTCCTCCACCATATAATAATAGTTTCATTAATCCTTAATCTTTGTATTTTATGCTTTTTTTTATAAAGTGAAAATCGAGAGGGCCATTAAAGGTAATGATAACTTAGTAACTGACCCACAGTCCTTTGACCCTTGACTTTGTGAATTTTGACACCATTGTTGCTACTGTGATTCGTCCCCTTTGTTTTCTTCCTTGATGCCTACCTGAGCCCCGAGTTACAGTTCTTGAGTTTTTGATGAAAAATAAACAGTCAGTATATAAAAACTGCACTATGCTATATCTTACTTTGGTGACCACAGAGTGAAGAAAGTAAAAAGATTTTTTTCTTGTGGGGGTCGAAATATATATATATATATATATGTATGTATATATGCATATATGTATGTATATATGCATATATGTATGTATGTATATATGTATATGTATATAGCTTATTTTACTATAAGGCATCCATACTTTAGATTCATGCTTTATTCCTTTATGTGAATGTCTGCTTCTGTTGTCACTAGGTAAATTGGGCAAATAAATTCTCTTAATTTTCTTTCCATTTATGAATATAAATGGAAATGATTCTCCTTCCATAAAAATTCCAGCCTAGTGCAGTTTTAAGTTCATGGTGTTTTGACAAAATCCCCAAACCCTTTATACTGTAATTGTGTTACCCCAGTGTGATGTGAGCATAAAAAACGTGTTTGTGTAACCAATCATGTTACTTTTATTATTTTTTTTTTTTATTTGAATATGTAACTATGAGAGTACCTTGTTTTCTTTTTCTCTTGTTTTTTAAATTCTGAATTACAACTAGATGCTGTGTGGATGTTTGACCCAAATATATAGGCTTGCACCACATCAGCAACAAAAGATGAAAGATCTGTCAGTAAGCATGAAAATTGTAAAGTTGGTAAAATGTCTGGCCATTGGCATGGCAGTAATTATACTGCAATTTGTGTTTTTAATATTCATATCCTTTTGGGTTTCTTTTGGGTTTGAGCCAAGTCGTCAAAGCTTTTTATTATTCACTGAGAATGCAGAGTCTAACAAGATATAAAAAAGGAATACAAAACCAAGAGATGTATACTACTACAATTAAAGATGGTGCTTAAGCGTCCATCTATGGCTTCACAGTGTTGCTAATCGTGCCACTATGTGAGAGTGCATTTACCGTTTCCTCTTGTTCACCTTTTATGCCTCTGTTCAAGGATGCTAGTGTTTTTGTTTTCTTTATCCTGTTTAATTTTAAGCATCCTCTGCAGGCTGCTCACAGACTCTACACTAACACTGGCTGCTGTCTTACGATGAACTCAGATGCATGGAAAAGCGTCATTTACTGAACAGCGACATCTTTAATAATGGCTCATATTATTCATAGCATTCCTGTTTGCTTAATGTTTGCCAAAAGCGATTCTGTTGCATGCAGTGCAGTTAACAGTGTAATTTTAGATGCTAGAGATTCACACTAGTATATGAGAACACTACAGACACACTCAAAATGTCAAACCCCATTAGCTTGGACGAGAAACTCAAAAGATATACTTGGCTCAGGCCTGGGCTTTACTAGGGATACACCGATTGTGGAGTTTGGGCTGATAGTAGTGATTTCTTAGTATGTGCCTGGGAAACAAAGTACAGTTTTAATATCATTGTGCTTTATTTAAATAATTCATTGTTGCTGACTTTTACTTCAACTACATTATATTTTTGAAGCAAACATTGTACTTTGTACTCTATACCATAACATAACACTTGAAATGCTTAGTATTTTGCAGATGTTAACTATATAAAGGCACTAATATATAATGCTTTATTAATATAGCTAAAGTTACCTATTACTATATAAGCAATTTAAATAACCTCCAGCTGAAACATTAAAATGAAATACGCATTAATGGTTCAATAATTATGATCCAGTGATTCAAGCAGCATAATTGGCTCTTTTGACATTGTAGGATTGTGATTTTAATTAGGTAAAGGGTCTAAATAGTTCCTTTACCACTTCGCAAAACAGTTATTTAATATGAAACAATTTTCTTTTCCTATGTAGTCCCACTTTACACATAATGCTATCCATAACAGGGTTCAGGGTTGCACACAAGCATGAAAAATCATGCTATATCTGTTTCTAAGCTGTATTTCTGCTATTTCTGGTCAACCATTTTGATTTCCTCTGGCCTCCACTGCCTTGCTCTGGTTACCTGATGTGTTACCAATACACTGTTTAAAAAAAGCAAAACAAAACAAAAATAACAGCTCCATACTTCCTCTTCACTGGTGAAATCAAAGGCTATCTAATATCACACATTTACTGTTACAGTATTTTCCAGAAGAGAACTGAAAGATTCATATAAAGTATTCATGATCCTTTGAGTCATCTGAAGCCAAACCACATAGTAGTATCCAATGGGAATAGAGTTAATCGAAAAGCCCTACATGACAACTCCTTTATTTTAAAATTTTTCCTCAAGATAACTAGTGAAAAAACACCTTCATTTTTATTTTCCTGAGGATATAAGACAATCCAGCTGACTTTATTTACATTTTGGAAGAACATGTGACTGCAGCGAGAACAGTCCCAAAAACCACTGTTCTTCATTTTTACTTTTTAGGTACTTTGCTTTGGGCATTTCTCCTTTATTGGTTTTTCCCTCATATATTAAACCCAGTTCACTTGCCATGTCGCTTGTGGTCTCGTTTATTTCAGCCATGCGAGAAACCAAGGAGGCCTTGGAGAGCGTTAATGCATCTCTGGAGGTGCTTCAGGATGGAACAGGGAAACTGAGCCTAAACCTGGGCCAAGTCCGGACCAGCATCAACCGCACCCTAAATGACCCTGGCTGCCATGATGAAGACTCAGATGCTACCACAGCCCAGCTATGCCGCAACATTCGCCAGTCGCTGTCCCAGCTGCAGATCAGCTCAAATTTCACACGGGTACAAAACTGAATGAAGCAAACTCCAGTACAAAGCTTTATACTGTATGGTGCTGTTTACCCAGATGTGAATTCTCCTTCATAACTGTGGTGCTCTTTTTGGCACGTGTTTGCAATAAAATTGTTCACACTTAAAAATCAGGCTTAAGTACTTTGGGCTAATAGATAAGTTCAACGTTTTCTGTGTCTGTCTTAAAGTAATCATCTACCTTTCTATATTGACCCTAAAGATTATGCATTAGATTAAGCATTAGAAATGATTATTTTGTCCCATTATTTCTTTTTTTTTTCTCATGCAGTGTGCTGCACAGTGAAAAACAGCAATGGAAAGGTTTAGGTTCTTTTTTTAAGGAGTTATTTGAACTAGTGAAAAAAATAGATTTCTGAACAGCAATCAGGAATTGTTAAATTTTGATAATTTTTTATTGCAAATACTTATCAAAGCTGTGCTTTTCACTTGTTAGCTACCCGATGTGAATGCACAGCTGGAAAAGATGAACGATGTATTGAAAACAGACCTCAGCGCTGTCGTTCAGAGGGTGAGCATGAACCACATAAAATGGACTGAGTTTTTTTGTCTTCCAGTCTATTTTCTGATGTATTTTGTCAGTTTTCTTGTTTACTTTTTTTCAAATGCAACCAAAACCACAAAATGGACAAACAAACTTGGTGTTCCTTCTTGTTTTTCTCCTTTCACAGGGCTTCTCCTCTTTGAATGACACGCCGCATATGGTGATTGAACAGACCAGAAGTGTTGTTGAGAGTAAGTGGCTTTTGAACCGATGTTTTTCTGAAATCAAACACAAAAGTTAATAACTCTTGATATGTGTTATTACAATAAGTGCTTATATAAATGAATGGATTTTTGTGTTCTCCTTGCACTCTCTGCGTTTCTCTTTATGTTTCATTTGTTATGTACTGTAAGTTTGTTTCTTGTAGCAAGAATGGGGCCTTTAAGTTTGAATTGCACAGATTTCACTTTAAACATTTCTTGATATAGTAGTCTAATTCAATGTTAAATTTCAATCCGGGTTAATATTTTTCCAAATAATGGTAAAACTGATGAATTTATTTATTTTTCAAGTATCTTTACACTTTACACTTTCATTTTTTCTTTTTTGAAAAAATAATTTCTCTCAGGTGTAACAAATTTGGTGGATAGCATTGGCAATAACATCAGCAGCTTTTCCAAGGCATTCCCAGTGCAGAGCTGCCTGTCCAACTTCACCATCTTCGTTAACCATGTGCACGCCAAGATTGAAGACTACTACCCAGAAATTGACAAAATGGACTTCTACAGGTATTCTTCTTCACTTCACAGAGCATACCTGTGTATTTATAAGTGCTTTGCATAAAAGGAAAACCTCTAAGGGTAAAAGTAAAAAAACATTTTTATTAAATAGAAACTATCATGTAAATGTGCTGAAACAAGGTAACTATATTAATGCAATATGCCTGATGTTTGACATTTATCTTGCTGTACGTTTTTTCTCTTTTCCTTTTTAGTAAGCTTTGTGTTCTATTTTCATTGTACCCATCCTAGTTTCTGTGCTTATGTGTTTTTTTTGCTGTATAGGCAAGTGGAGCAAAGCTCTCTTTCTCGAGGATGCTTTGACAGTTTGTTGATATAAACCACAGTGGGAACTGTGTTCTTATTTATATTTTGGTAAACCACCTTCTGTGAGATCTCTAATAGTTTGGCTTTGCCTGCTGCCTTCAGGTGGATTGGCTGCATTGCTCTTTGTTGCATGGTGGTCCTGGTCCTGGCCTTCAACTACCTGGGCCTGCTGTGCGGAACGCTGGGCTATGACAAACATGCCTCACCTACAACACGGGGCTGCATCTCCAATACAGGAGGAACGATGCTTATGGCGTAAGTCCAGTATGCAAAGTGTAAAAAGCTGCCACAACTCAGGTTTATGTTGCTATTTTAACACCTACAAGTACAACTGTAGTATAGCTGTACACGTTCTAGTAGTTTTTACAGTTATTAAAACTGTACTATAACAGACAGCTTGTTTCACTATAAAGCTACAGTTCACTGTGTTAGAATTGTACCCATCAGCTGTACCACAGGGACTATTTGTTCATCTCCACAGTGGAGTTGGATTTAGCTTCCTCTTCTCCTGGGTACTGATGGGAGTGGTGACCATCATCTTCCTGGCTGGAGGGAACATGGAGAAACTTGTGTGTGAACCATTCCACACCAAAGAGCTTTTCAAGGCAAGTCATGCAATGATAAGAGAGATAAAATGTATACAGAGTGTTTTTTGATTGTGTAAAAGTGGATCCCATACATAAAGCATACAAAGCGCCCTACTTTCAAAGATTAATATATATTATTAAATAAAAGTCCTACTTGAAGAGTAAAAGAAACATTCTATATATTTTTCTTTGAAAACTGACTGTAATTCATAAAGAAATCCAACGTGTGTATCTGTGTGTGATACAACTAAAAAAGTAAATAGTGAACAAAGTGACAGTCTCACTTCAGCTTCATACATTCAGAAGTGAATATTTTCAGACACAGCACACTGTGATCTCTCTTCATTACCCACTGTGGTGAAGCTGGGGCCGGCATGTGCTTCGTCATAGTGTTTAGTTTTTGTTTTGGTGGTTGTGACATTTGGTGTAGATTAATCTGCTTTAGCTTTACTGGGCAGTCCTCTCAAAAACGTGTCCATGCATTGTTAGCAGTGCAGAACCAATGTGTCATTTTCATTGAGCTTCACTCCACCCCGAGTTATAATTCTGAGATCCCACAGTCTGGGAACCACTGGCACAGATAATTGTTAGTATAAGCACACTACATAAAACTTGGTGTCCCTTAGGTTGGCTCATTGGAATAGCATTTGCTGCCAGTTGTCAGGGGCAAGCTGTTATGTGTATTAAGTCTGAATGCATCTGCACTCAACCCATCCATAATTCAGAAGATCTAATTTTGCCTCAAGTTTAAAAAACAAATAAAGAAATGGGCAAAAAAAGGCTGAAATATTCTGCCATTTTTCTTAATTGATGGTGCATCGGCACTCATGAAAGAGAATGAAGTTTGTCAGATTTGGAGCGGGGTCTCTTAAGTAATTTATAGAAGTTTCTGCAAATGAAATTCATTTTCAGCATTTTCTTCTGTGCCTCCATGATTGCTCTTCTCGACTTTCTTGCCGCCTCAGTGAGGACGAACTGCATCGTGGATGATGATGTGCATTTGTTTCTAATTTGAATTTACATTAATGAATTTACTGATGGATTCGTTTTGCTTCACCATAGGAATTATTGATCATACATCCTGTTTCCTGCTCTCTAATTCACCAGGTTGTGGATACTCCATATATGATCAACCCAGAGTGGAAGAACTTCATCCCTGGCTACATGTACAACGACTCTGAGCTGAAGCTGACAACAGAGAGCTTATACAGGCAAAGAAAACGATTTTTTGTGTATTTAGATGACACTGTCATGCCATTATTCTCACACCCTTCTCCACCTGTCTTCTCTATATTTCATGCATACACTAGTTTACAACAATATGAATGATTTTTTTTTTCCCCAGCAAAACAGCCCATTTATCTCAGTATAGTCTGCAAAATTAATCAATGATGCTGTTTTCCATTTGGCTTAGGGTCAGACATCAAGCATGTGACTGAGTATCTTGTTTCCATTGATGGAGATGCAAATGAGAAAGAAGGAGAGGGTTACTATTAACTTGGCTTGGCTAATTAGGATCGTTGTTTTCTACGCTGTCTGCACTGCTTTTCTGCAGCCCCTTTCTTAGTGATTACACGAGCTTTCATCATCTTCCTGCAGTGTGAAGCTGCACATTCTCAGTATACTGGGATGGCAGATTCATCGTCACCATTTCCAAACAGAATGTGTTTTCAAGTTTTCACACTTTATAAAGCAAGTCTAAGATATGTGGCTACCTAAATGCTTTCAAGGCATTTTTAGCTTTAATATATTTGCAAACATTTTAAGTTTTTGTGAATAATACGCTGTCTCTCATAAATGGACATATTAGTCATGTACTTCCAGTCAGTTTCACTTGGTGGCAGCAAATATTTTTACTATGACAGAAAGTTACATATTCATATTTCTCTCTCTCTCTTTCTTTTTTTCCCCCTTTCTAATGTTTCTGTGTGTATTTGTTTTCGTGTACTTGTCTTCATTAGTACTTGCAAAAAGAACCAAGGCATCTACTCTGCCATGCGTCTGGACAAAGTCTTCAATATTTCCTCTTACCTGAACACCACAGTGGTTAGTAACCTTTACGTACTCTGTTGTAGTTATTATTATGATAGGGTGCTGTCTTATAATAGCTGAAAGCAACTAAAATAACTACTTTTTTCTCCTAAAGTGTTATACACTTTACATTACCAGTTCATAAAAAGATACATGATATTAACCTTTAATAGGACAAATTTTAATCAGCTGAAAAAGAATAACTCTGATTTTGCTCACATATCAGGGTAAAGTCAGGGTAATCTTTGTCCATGTATAATATTTTCTCTCTTCCCTCCCACTCGCAAAACATAATAAAAACAGCTGGATTAAAAACAACTATGCAGTTTGAATATGTAAGTCTACAGGGAATAAGGTCCCAGACATCTGCAGTCAAGGCTGCAGTACTTCATTTGCATTGCCTTATAAGTTCTTAGGTCCCAAACTAAAAGGGATGCTGACAGCTGATAATTTCAGAATGCTTTAGCACTTAAGTCAGTGTATGCCTGTGTGACATTATATTGATTTAAGTTTCTATTTCCCTGTGATTGTGAGCCAGCCACTTCTACATTCAGCACTTTCCTGCCAGTTGGCACAATTGCCTTGACTCATTGTCGCCAGCAGATGATATGTTCCATGCGGCTCCTGGATATTGTTCATTTGTCTTCATTAAAGCCTGAAAATTTTTTTAAAAGTCTGACACTTTTTATTCTGTTAATTTACCAATCATACAAGCTATAAGCAGCAAATCTAAAAAGTTTCCCCCCATTATTGTAAATATACATCTATTCTAAGAAGAGCTTCCCTCTTTTAAGCTAACATGCTTGTTATCACCATAGTAACTCTAATTTATCTCACTGTATAAATGCACAACAGTTTCTCACATGGCTCTAGGTTGTATGCAGCATGGGTGCATTAGCCAACTTTAACACCAAATGGTGACATGAAATATTATTATATTTATATAGTCTATGATATATACCTTTGAATTGATCATAAGTATTCACATTTCACAATTCATTACAAAAAAAAGTTAAAAAACTATATTTTCAGGCAATAAATGGGGGTGTCATTGGCGTATGTGGATTCAGTGTATGCAGTGTTGCGCAGCTCATCTCTTTGTAGAATATTCTTTATTAAATAAAAATTGTGCAACCCATCACATGCAGGACATTTCTAGTGTTATTGGAAACACATAAACATACAACCATGTCATCTGAGAACAGTTTTTATTGTCAGTATTTTTGGTTTGGTTGTCTTTAAAGTGCCACAAAACAACAACTTCTTTTTTGGTTGTGAAATTACATATTTCTATTCACGACATCCTTCATGAAAGTCACACTTGCCAAGATATGTCTCGGTACGGCTATGGCTTTGCTTTTTGGGACAACAGTCCTTAAAGCATACAGTCCAGTGAAAGCAAAAGTACTCTTACTATTTATTAGTAAATGAAAGGATTATGTAGAGAAATGTTTGACTGGGGACTGTAAAACAAAGAAAATCAAGAGAAAACATCACTGGTATATGTAGACTAACATCCAAACCACATCTTTAAGATTTTGGGTCGCTCGTGTGCCAACATTTGTTTTGTGTTTTTGGAAGCCTTTCATTATTTTCATGTCTATACAGTCACAATACTGGAAATTTACTCAAAGTCCCAAGATTACCAGATTGTCTTTTTTTCTGATGTTATGTCAAGAAAATTGGAGTATACACATAAAATATGCATGAATAACATTTAATATATACATTCTAGAACAACTAAACTAAAAAAGTAATTTATATCTTTGTGTTAACAGTTCACAAAGGATGTGGTCAGTCAGCTGGACAGTCTTAAGATCGACTTGAGAGGCATAATCCTGTTGGAGGCAGAAGGAAGGCAGAACCTCCTGGATTTCTCTGAAGCAGGGCTGTCAGAGATCAACTACGCCGACTACCTGGAGGAGGTGACACATCAGCACAAGCATACTGGAATGAGCAAACACATCAGCGGGAAAGAAAAAAAATGTGCAACACAAATAAATCCCTTAAAATATGCATGAATGAAGGGGGAAGGGAATAATTGGATAATCAGGCACACAAAACCACGCAGGAAGTAGTGTGGTTTTGTGTGCCTGCAAGGGACAGGCCAGCATACACAACAAAGACAAGAAGCAATACACAGAAGGAAAGACACACACAATATTTGTGTAAAACAGCTACACAACCAAGGTATTTCTTTGTGATTACTAGACTGAATTGTTCTGTAGATGCACCGGTTTATCTGAGAAAGCACAATCCAAGTAGAAAGAGTGGGGAATCAAATAATAATGAATTGTTATAAATTCTTACATAATTACACACAAACATATTTCAGCTGTGCTTTAATGGTATGCTACCAGAAATAGCTCACTTCTGTGGGCGCAGTCTAAGAGGCACCTCCACTGCTGTCAGTTAACATACAACAGGCAGCCATGCTTCGCCTGATAAGAGCTTCAGTGTGATACAGAACAGTGGGTTTCGTCGAGGACCACTGCAGCTCAATTATCCAAAGGTGATCCTGCCAAGGCAAAGAGGATGTAGGAACAGGCAGGGACTTGGCATTTCATGTCTTGTCTAACACAACCCGTCAGGTTCACTTAGAATTATTTCCCCAGAGTGACTGAAAATAAAAAAAAGCTTTAAAGACTGACTGATACTCAACGCACACACCCTGCAAAAGTCAAGCTGACACATTTTTATGTGCAGCATGTCTCTCTGCTGTCTGTTGGAAATAATATAAGTGACAAAAAGTTATATTAAAAAGCTTTCTAGTGGTCTAATTGACTGGAATCTGTGCAGTTGAAAAGCTGCTACAGAAGAAACTACAGGATGAAGGTGAAAATGTAGCTTTGAAAATTTATTATTTGTTAGTAAAAAGAAAAGGAGTGGACAAAAAAAAACATCTTTAATTTAACTTTGCTACTATAAAGGAAAACAACATTACTTTTTATATTTTGTTCTCTTTTACTTTGATATCTTTAGGTGAATAAGGGGGTCACTGTAGTGGATCTACTCTCATTTGCCAGAGAACTGGAGGCCCAGACAGACCTGATGGTAAGAATCTGGCTTTTATACAAGCACCCAGTAGTGGTTGTATAAAGTGTTTTCTTTTGTGTGCACACTGATTTAATTTGCTTATGTACTTACAATGCCACAGGAGCACTTGATGGCAAAAAATGAAAAGAAAATATGGGTGTTCTTGCTCTCTAAGCTCTCTCTCAACGGCTCTGCCTGAACAAATAAAAGCTCTCAATGATGTGTGACTGCCGTCCATTGCATTTAGGGCAGCACAACATGCTCATTCACTTTCAATTTCTAAGTCCATTAGGGTCCTGTAGAAAGATGGAGTTTGTAGTTGATTTTAGAGAAAGGGGCTTTTAAAGAGATTTTAATCTAAAGGTCCCATAAGTTTGTTGTCCTGAAGTAAACCCAGCTGTTCTGTAAATTCAATAATTTGATTCCTCTCCTGGATGAAAGGGATAAAGAACTATATTCTAATGTACTGTTATATAAAAGGCAAGGAAAAAAATTAAGAATGTATAATATATGTGCTTCAATTCCATCTAAGCCTTTGATATATTTATCTTAATATATTTCAAGATTGTGTGGTTGTTTGTGCGTTTCAGCCCAAAAGTAATCTGCAGTCTGCTCTGAAAGGCCACGTTGGCACTCTGCGGCAGATCCACAGGCAACAGATCGTCCCAATGGAGCAATCCATGGTAATGCCCTACTGTGTTTCTCTGTTTACTATTGAGATAGCTATTTCTGTTTTCTGCTTAGGTTAGATTCATTTAGTTATTCTCTTTGAGGAAAGATTCGTCCTACATCATTTCAAAACTATGTGCCAGTGGTGGCTGATTTAATTTGCATTAATTTGGTGTATTCAGTTGTCATGGTTGTTTGTCTGCCCCTCCCTTCAGACAGGAATTGATATGACTTTCAGGTGAATTATAGAAGTGATAAAAGTATGTATTAGATGCATTTATTTGTGTGTTTATTTAAGTTAGTTTTAGTCAGTAAATATTACAAGCTAATCTTCATTTTAACTAAACAGTGGCCAAACTTAAAAAAATGAAGAAAAATGAATTAATTAAGAGGATGAGGAAAGAAGCAGAATAAGATATTTACAATATATTTTATAACATTATTTTGAATATAACACTTTTCACTTAATTTTGGATCTAAATAAAATATTTTTGCATTATTTTAATATTTAAGGTCACATTCAGAGCAAAAATGGTCAATTTGTATGTTTAGCTGGCTTATGATTTGCAAGTTGGTAACATATGAGGGTACCGCAAAAAACTCAAGGTTTCAAATTGGGACTTGACAAAAAACAGGGTGTCATTATGGTGGCAGCATCCTATATATCCTATATATTGTTTACTCTACATATATATATATATATATATATATATATATATATATATATATATATATATATATATATATATATATATATATATATATATATATATATATGAGAGAGAGAGAGAGATCTGCGATGTTGTTCCCGGGATCTGCTGGAGCCACTCGCCTAGCTTGGGAGTCACCGCACCTAGTGCTCCGATTACCACGGGGACCACCATTACCTTCACCCTCCACATCCTCTCGAGCTCTTCTCTGAGCCCTTGGTATTTCTCCAGCTTCTCGTGTTCCTTCTTCCTGATGTTGCTGTCATTCGGAACCGCTACATCAATCACTACGGCTGTCTTCTTCTGTTTGTCTACCACCACTATGTCCGGTTGGTTAGCCACCACCATTTTGTCCGTCTGTATCTGGAAGTCCCACAGGATCTTAGCTCGGTCATTCTCCATCACCCTTGGGGGCGTCTCCCATTTTGACCTCGGAACTTCCAGGCCATACTCAGCACAGATGTTTCTGTATACTATGCCGGCCACTTGGTTATGGCGCTCCATGTATGCCTTGCCTGCTAGCATCTTGCACCCTGCTGTTATGTGCTGGATTGTCTCTGGGGCATCTTTACACAGCCTGCACCTGGGGTCTTGCCTGGTGTGATAGACCCCAGCCTCTATGGATCTTGTGCTCAGTGCTTGTTCCTGTGCTGCCATGATTAGTGCCTCTGTGCTGTCTTTCAGTCCAGCTTTGTCCAGCCACTGGTAGGATTTCTGGATATCAGCCACCTCCTCTATCTGCCGGTGGTACATACCGTGCAGGGGCCTGTCCTTCCATGATGGTTGCTCGCCTTCCTCCTCTTTCTTGGGTTTCTGCTGCCTGAGGTATTCACTGAGCACGCTGTCAGTTGGGGCCATCTTCGTGATGTATTCGTGGATGTTTCTTGTCTCATCCTGGACTGTGGTGCTGACACTCACCAGTCCCCGGCCTCCTTCCTTCCGCTTAGCGTACAGCCTCAGGGTGCTGGACTTGGGGTGAAACCCTCCATGCATGGTCAGGAGCTTTCTTGTCTTTATGTCAGTGGCTTCTATCTCCTCCTTTGGCCAGCCTATTACCCCAGCAGGGTACCTGATCACGGGCAGGGCGTAGGTGTTGATGGCCCGGATCTTGTTCTTACCGTTCAGCTGACTCCTCAGGACTTGCCTGACCCTCTGCAGGTACTTGGTGGTTGCAGCTTTCCTAGTGGCCTCTTCATGGTTCCCATTCGCCTGCGGGATCCCCAGGTACTTGTAACTGTCCTCTATGTCTGCAATGTTGCCTTCTGGTAGTTCAATCCCCTCAGTTCTGACTACCTTCCCTCTCTTTGTTACCATCCGACTACACTTCTCCAGTCCGAACGACATTCCAATGTCATTGCTGTATAGCCTGGTAGTGTGGATCAGTGAATCGATGTCTCGTTCACTCTTGGCATACAGCTTGATGTCATCCATGTACAGGAGGTGGCTGACAACCGCTCCGTTTCGTAGTCGGTATCCATAGCCAGTCTTGTTAATGATCTCACTGAGGGGGTTCAGGCCTATGCAGAACAGCAGTGGGGACAGAGCATCTCCTTGGTAGATCCTGCACTTGATGGTGATTTGTGCTATGGGCTTGGAGTTGGCCTCTAGTGTTGTACGCCACATCCCCATTGAGTTCCTGATGAAGGCTCTTAGGGTCCTGTTGATCTTGTACAATTCTAGGCATTCCAGTATCCAGCTGTGGGGCATTGAGTCATAGGCCTTCTTGTAATCAATCCAGGGCACAGGTTGGTCAGTCTGGTCTTGCAGTCTCGGCTGACCGTTCTGTCTACCAGTAGCTGGTGTTTTGCGCCTCTGGTATTCTTGCCAATCCCTTTCTGTGCCCCACTCATGTATTGACCCATGTGCCTGTTCATCTTAGCCGATATGATGCCTGACAGGAGCTTCCATGTAGTACTGAGTCAGGTTATTGGTCGGTAGTTGGATGGGACCGGTCCCTTCTTGGGGTCCTTGGGGATCAGGACCGTCTGACCTTCGGTTAACCCTTGCCACTGAGAGTACACTTTTGCTGGTTCTGTGGAGAACAGCTGGTTTATTCTCCTGCCTGCTATCTCTCTGGTGTACCTCCTCAAGCGGCTGGCCAAGGCTGTGAGTCTTTGCTTGGCAGTTTCCAAGGCCTCAGGTATGGACAGCTTGCTGTATTTCTTATGCACCTTCTTTGTCGCGCCTTTCTGCAACTCCGTTAGTTGGCTAACCTCCCTCCGTGCTACTTTGATCTTGCCCTCTAGCCTCCTTCTCCATGGAGGGTACTGCCCCTTGTGGCTGTTCAACTTGTAGCCAAGCATCTCACTGATCACTGCTGCCGTATTGTAGATCAGCTTGTTAGTGTCGGTAATCGTGGTTGTAGGTATCAACCGTGGTGCTGCATTAACATCATCTAGCAGACCTTCTGAGGGTACTTCACGTAATCTTGGTAACCAGCTACGGGGGATCCAGGTTTCAAGCTTGGCCATGATCCTATCTTTCAGGTCAGTTCCTCTCGCACTTAACGATCCTTCTCCTATCGCACTTGGGGCTATGTACCCAATCTCGGGTGGGGGTGATGATATCTCCCCCCTGACCTGGCGTCCTGACTCCTCCTTGCCGTAGCATTTATGTTGTACCTCGTCAATCTCTAGCTGTGAGAGCAGTCCTTTCTTTCGAATGTTGGAACACTGAGCTACTAGTTGTTTCGCCGTCATTGTGGATGTTGGGTATCGAAGAATCCATAGGTCCCTCATCCTATTCATGTAACCCCTTCCGCCAGGGTTACTTGCGTAGTAGCATTCCAGCAACGCCCTGTTTTCGTCTCTTGCCCACCGATGCCTTCTTGTTCCAGTAGCCCACTTGTCGTCAGGGTGCCCTGGTTCCTCAACACCTGACGCGGACCTTGTTGATCCGGGCGACGTCCGAGCTGGCATGCCTTCATATTATCTGTCTCGCTCATGTCTGCGGTAGGCTCGCTTAGCATAGGGGGTCTAGCCTTAGGACCCTTACTGGATACAGACGCCCCAGGCGGGAATCACTCTAAAGAATATTTAAAATCTTTCGGTCCACTGTCTTTACTTTTCCCACCTCAGTGGTTAGTTGATTTTAGGCTTTTTAAACCTGAGGCCCTACTTGCACAGGCCTATACTGTATACTGGTTGGTAACTACTGGTCGGTAAGAAAAAATGTGCATTCCCCAGCAAGTTGGTGAATTGTTGCTGGAGTTTGCTGGCAGTCGCTTGGTGAAATGGGTCACGTCATCATTTGCTTTCAAAGTATATGTCGTGCCTTTTGAAACATTTTGGTTTCGAAGATAGGCAGACAGTCTCCATTTCCAGTTTGTGACACACTTTTTCAAGTGTCATTACCTTTTAGTGGTTAGCCTCATGAGTGTCTGCGGACCATTTAGTGTCCTCCATGCAAAGTACCATGGACTGCTAGTGATGAAACCTATCACAACCTATCACTGAGGTAGAGCAGGTCATCTACTGATCAGAAGGTTAGTGGTTCGATCCCTGGCTCCTCCAGTCTGCATGCCAAGTGTTCTTGGACAAGATACTAACCCCAAATTGCTCTCCGATATGTTCGCACTAAGAAACTTAGAAGACGGTGCTTGTGTGATTGGGTGAATGCACCATGTTGTATAGAGCACTTTGAGTACTCTAGGAGAGTAGAAAAGCGCTATATAGGAATCAGTCCATTTACAAGGAGGAGTTTGTTGCAGCACCCTTTTACAACCTATTTCATACAGTAACCTCGAGGACCACTCAGTCAGACTGGGGATTGCCAACTGGTCTCTAGGCCTGTGTTACTGAGGCCTAACATAACACTTTGCCTGGTGCCAAATACAGAGACATAAGCAACCAGTGGCTAGTTGAGCTACATATTTTACTTGGGACCACAACAGAGCTAAAAGACATGAGCCCTGTAGATTTATTTTATTATAAATGACTATATCGATATGTGTTAGATGTCAGGATCCCAAACTCAAAGCTACCAAGTAGGAGTATTTTCTGTTAACATTTGCAAATATATATTTCAGAGAATTACATAAACCTTGACAGTGATAAGACATTTATATGATTCATTTAATATCATTTAAATGGGGAATTCTGACCCTCAGGCATGTGTCATCTAAGACATCATGACTGTGAAAAACAAATTAAATATTCAGTTTTATTTCCCCTGTCAAAGCCAATGCCATTCTTCTGAATAACAGCAATTATTTACAGCTACAAGCAGTTCAGACGAGCAGTGATATTCATCAACACAGATTTTTACAGCTGCTTTTTTTTATGTTGTTCTTTTTCCTCTTTCAACTTCAAGAAGTATGTTAGAGCAAGGGTAAGCAGAAATGCGTTCGTCTTGTGTAATAAGTGTCCCCATTCGTTATGTGGAACATTAACAAACACTGACATCATTTAGAGTAATTTTGTTTTTTGTTTTTTAAAAAAAGAGGGGGAAAAGTCCAATTTTAGGCTGGATTGTGTGTTTTTATTAAATGTACATTATACTCATGTACTCTGGTGTTATACGTGAAGAGTTTTGTGCTAAAATCTCAGAAATATCCACTTAAAGAAAAGAAATGTTGTGTAGCAACTCTATCTACTTAGTCACTAGTGGAAGCAAAGGAAAGACCGGTTAGTTGTTGTATATGTTACAATTAATTTGCCTTTGAAGCTAGCTGAATCATGTTTTTCTTTTCGTTGTGGATATTTAATTTTGGAACAGAACTCTTTAGCATGCAAAGATGTTATTCATCAAGTGTCAGTTGATTCTGGTCTCCATTTCTGTTTCACTGGCTTATGTTTTGAACGGATGTCATTAACCTCTGAACTTTGACCTTTATACTTAAAATTTTGTTGCTCTACAGAGTGCGCTGAACCAGAGTATGAGGTTCCTGGAAAGAACAGCCTCTGATCTTCCTGTAAGTAAAATAGTCCTTGAGTTTAAGTCAGAAATAATGTAATCATCATTATCTAAACAAAACCCATTGTTTCTTCTCCGCAGAACAAAATCTTAGCTGTTCTTGATGCCATCAAAGCTGCACAGTTCCTCATCTCGCAGAACGCTACGCATTTAATAAATCGGGTAACAGCTGAATTATTTTTCTTTGCTTTTATACTTGATTTGTATAAAATGCTGTACTTACATTGTGTCCTAATCTTTCTCAGGAGTCCAGAAAGTACACCACCACCATTATTGGCTACTTTCATCAATACATTGAATGGGTGAAAACATCTGTAAGTTTTGGTGTGCTAATGTGCTATTTTTTTCTACAAGGGGAAACAAAATGAAATTTTCCACACAAAACACAGCAGGTGTAGGTAAATAAAAAGTAAACAAATGAAAAAATAATTATATTAGTTCAGGAAGACAGCACAATATATATTTTAGGTGGAGCTATCAAGCTATGGCTCCACATCCTTTTACAAGCCAGTTCCATAAGCCCCAACCTCACCCTCTGAGACCTGAGTGATGCCCAAGTGATCAAGAATCCAGCAGAATATGGAGTTTATCTTTGAAGCTATAGAAAAGGCTTCAAACTGAATGCTCTGACTTGCTGATTAATTTGGAGCGTTATCAGTGATCCACAAGACCAAGATACATTTCCAACTGTGCCACAAAATGTGCAAAAAAGGTTGTTTGTTTGGTTTTTTTTAGCAAATATCAACCTGTTACTCATCATTAAGAACCTGCACCAAGATTTAGATAGCACTTCCACAAACGATGAAAACTTCAATCAGCAGATATGATATTTATTAAATTTATCATATCTGATATATAGTACACGGCTCATTCTGTGTCTGACTTCAGGAATGATGTAAAGCTCATATTAAATCTTTCTTTTCTCAGGCAGATTTAGATACTACGACACTGGAGAGCTGGACACACAAGACATTTTAGGGCATTTAAATCTGCCTTTTACTTGAATCATCTACATTGAGACTTTATATTGTCGACTCACATTGATTCTATTGGAATCACTTCAAGTCTTCAAATAAAATGTTTCAAACTACAAAGAATAAAATTCAGAAGGAATTACAAGAAATAATTCTCAGTAACACCATATTTCACTTGCTGGAATGTGAACATGCTGTCTCCCTGAATCATAATTTGTTAACACTTTGAAGGTGTGGGTCTATTTCTCACAGTGTTAATTTAGCCTGAAGCGAATGTTGCATTGCAAAACTTTGCATGTTGCATAAAGGTTTTGGAGTGTATAAAGAGAAGTCAAATATAACAGTTACAACCTCTATAAATTTGAGGAATTTGCTCTGTGGCATGTTGGTTTCTGCTTTAGTTAACTAAAGGAATGAGAGTAAAAAAAACCAAGATGCTTGAATCATGAAGCTTTTCTGTTGATCTCAGAAGTCTCTTTTTGTTTGCCAAGAACACTGCAGGGAGACGTTGTGCAATCGTTTACATCTCCAAGACAGACTTTAACGTGCAAAGTAATTGTACAGTGTTACTGAATCTGTTGTGTGTTGACATTTCCTGTTTATATCCTCTGTAGCTGGCCATGGAAGTTGCACCATGCAAGCCCTTCAGCAACATGGTGGACACAGCTGAAATCATGGCTTGCAGTTTCGTGGTTGACTCTATGGTAACAATATTAGAAATACAGGAAGACAGACCCTGTTTAAACAGACTTGTGACAGATTATATTTGGGTTAAAAAACTCTATAACTGGGTAAAGAACCTTGATTCCGACTGTAAAAGTCACATCCAGTACTGTTTTGATGGAGTAAATGATGATAAAATATAAAATTTATGGGCATAGGAAAAGTGTGACAGTTTTAAATGGCTCTAACTGGAACGACTACTGTCTAGCTTAATCTATTATTCATTTGATTTATATAATGTCCTGAGGGAAGACATATTTTATATTACTTACATAGCCTGAACTTTTGCATGAAATCTTTCCTCAATAATAACAGAAGGCTAAAATAATTATGAATTTATATCCTGATGGGTTAGCATTTCCACCCTAAGTACTTGCCTTTCCAACAGAACACTTTCTGGATGGGCCTGGGCTGCAGCACTCTCCTCCTGCTGCCGAGCATTATTCTAGCAGTAAAACTGGCCAAGTACTACCGCAGGATGGACACAGAGGATGTTTACGATGAGTGAGTATTTGTAAATGCTCTTCTACTTTTTCCTTAAATGTATTTATAGTTTTCATATTAAATACCTAGTCAGTGTAAAGTTAAGTAACATCTACACTGCCCTGGGAATGTCCACATACTGTAAGACAGTTTATAATCTTTGTAGGAGATATGTCACATTCTGATAATGGTTGCAGGGCATCCTTCTGTTATTTCTATTCTGTCTTTTCTATCTGCTTTGTGCATGTTGAGCTGCAAGTCATATGAAGGAATCAAGTTTTTATTTTTTTTTTTATAAATATTTTAGCTGAATTTTTGGGGTTTATTGCAGTCAAATGAACTTTGAGTGGGTCTTGTTTGTCACGTTGGCTCTACAAGTTTACAGTTGATTTTCTTTTCCTCCCTTTTCTCCTCTCTGTAGTTCCTCTGTTTCTGGGACTTGGCATTTCACTTTGTGATAACCATTTCTACTATTTCCATTTCCCACATCCCTTATTTAAACTTTAATTTTTTTCCCATCACTCTCTATCAAGCACTTGGCACTTTAAAAAGAAGCATTGGCACATCCCTTTTTCTTCTTTACACACATTTTTTTAACGTTCTTTGACTCTGCAGTCATACAGTAGTTTTTTCTATAACGTCTCGGATGATCAGTGGCGTCTCTTACTTTGTAATCTGAGTGATTACAAGAAACTATCTGGTGCATTTCCTTTACCAACTTAATGACGTTATGTTGCTGTTTTTTTTTTCTTTTGTGTGTATCTTTATAGCACTGAGACAATTCCCATGAAAACGTAAGACATTTTATCCACCTCCCTCTCCTTTTCAACGTCTCTCACTCTGTGCTTTTCTCTGATTCTTGTACATAGAACTGTTTACTAAATTCTTGGTGCTGGTTTGCATTTCTAAGCTTGGAATTGCTCTTATGGGTGGATGGTGTGGCTTCTTGTCGTGTGCTACCTTTTGAAAAGTGCCCCTTACCTTTCATGAAGGGCTCTTGCAATCATTACCTTACAAGTCCACCTGTTTTTGTAAGTTATAGTGTAAATAACAACAACATGGTTTCTACTCCAAATATGTGTACTTCCTAACATCTTTGAAAAGTTTAGCTTCTCAAAAAAAAAGAAAGCATTTGTATGCAAGCATTTCAGCATGGCGTATTACATTACATTTTTCATCGCTCTTTTTTGTTTTTGTTTTTACAATATTTTGTTTTCAGTATGGAAATTGGTAATAATGGTTATCATAGTGAGCGCTTACAAGGTATTCCTAATCCTATGATGACAAGGTAAACATTACATTAATCCTGTTAACTGCATGTGATGGTGGAGGTGGAAGCATGCCGGAGGAGCTTGGCCTGGCATAGTGCAAGACTGCAGGGGAGCTGATTCATTGCATGTACATGTGTGGACATATTGAATATCTGGAGGTCATAAAATTAAAATAATATGAAAGCTGAAAAGTAATGGCAGCAAAAAACTTAAAAACTTAAAAAGGCCAGCAGAGTATTATCAGCAAATTGTGTGATTTATTGCAGTATCTAGATTCTGTAGGATTAGAGGAGAACAGGATGGTAGCACCATGACTTCTGTGCAAGCACTGAGCAATGCAAGAGGTACTAGTTTACCTTAAAGGCTGGAAGTAAAGGAAAATGGATAGCCTGGCTTTGTGTAAGATGAAATAAATCTAATTACCCGTACCTCTAATGCTCAACTATTATGCAAAACAACCAGTGTTGTAGGTGGAGGAGTAAAAGTGCTTTACATAGAATTAAAGTTTTGGTAACTAAAGGACAAATGAAAGGTCTCGTTTAAACTACAGTATTATTATTACAGTATTATTTATTAAGATACTAAAGTGTTGTGGTTGGTTGATGTAGTTTTTCTTCTTCCACCACCTTTAATGTTTTTAGTTAGATGTTTACTTAGGAACTGCTGCGATTGCTTTTCACTTTCTCATTTTGCCAGTTTTTCACTTTGTGTTATATGAGGAATATGTTACTAACTAGGCATGCTCTCTGTGCACACTGGGACGTTCTTGTGGAGTGAAGAATCTTCCTCTTTCCTCTCGTTCAGAGTCAGCCAAAGTCCGATGAATGTACACCTGATCATTATGTTCAGAGAGAGGCAAGCATGTCAAGCTTTTGTGTGATGCTGGGAATGCTTCTTTTATTTGTTTTTCCTTAAACTAACAAAACATCTAATTGCATGTTATGTATTTTTAAGTTGCATTTGGACGGGGATGAGTTTGGCCAACCAGCCAACCTTAACAGGAGCTATAGGCAGAGAGCAAAACAGCTAAATTACAGATGAGTCCAGTCTCAAGATGGTCTTTGCTTGTGCAGTTTTCCTTTCTGTCCTACATTTCATATAAGATGTGTTTCATATTTCTTTTAAATACAAATATGAGATGGAATGAAACATGGATTTTCCTCTAAATCTTAGCTCTCTAAAAAAATAAAGGGGCTTTCTCTGCTGTTCAGAACAGTCCAGGAGATGGAAAGATTTTTGCATCAGTTTTTGATCATCTAAAGGTATTAACAATAACAATGGCAACAGCCTCATGAAATACTACTATATTTCTTATTTGCAGTCATAAATGTACTTAATGCCTCTTTAATTGGCCGTACAGTTTAACTGAGTGGATATCGATGCAGCTGTTTTGCTCTCTGCCTTGTGAGCCGCTCGTCTTTTCTCCTCTTCCATTTCAAATAAATGAAGAGAAGAAACCGGCGGCTTTACGAAACAATGATGGATTTGTTGAATTTTAGCTGTTAACGTTGTCTCCTTTTTGTGTATCTTGTGTGTTCATGTGCTGGTAGCATCCCTACCTATGATACTATGAACAGGTTCCCGCGGGCCTCGGCTCCTCCGAGGCACATCGACTGGTGACAGAGCCGCCTCTTGTTCTGGCTCCTGAAAGGTACTGCAAAGCTAATGAATCAGACATCTGTTTCTCTAACATGATTTTAATTAATCCTCCTTCTTTCCAGTCTCACATCTTTCCTTCTCACAGCTGCCATCTTATCCTGATGTACTGTCTGCAGTAACTGTGCCATCGTGCTCTCTCCTCTGTTTTTGGTCTTATGTTTTTGTATTTGTACCCTGACCTAATTCTCTTACTGTAACACCTCTTTACAGCTTGTTTTAGTGCATTTCTGCTCACTGAAGAACCATCATGGTGAGAATGACTAATTTTGGAATCATTAACGTCTTTATTCAGTGTGACTGCTTGCTTAGTCGGTGTGCTGTGTTTGTTCTCTGTCGCTTGTAAGTTCTGTTTTGTTTTTGACAAACGCTGCATTTACGCCTTTTTTCAGAGAAAATGTTAAATGTGTCACAATTACAAACCGTGAATTACATTCAGTCACTTAGCTTTTAAGTTCCTGAAACTGAGACGCTTGAATACAACAAAGCAGTGGTAACACCTGCACTTCTCTGATAAAAAGGTTGCGTTTTTAGTGGATATAATGTGCTTTTCTCCAAATATTTTATTCTCCTTGGGTTTCTTAATGGGACTTACAAAATAATAAGAGCACTTTTAAATTCTGTGCATTCTACTATGCCATCAACACCTCACACTGCTGCAAGCTGCACTTTTTTACAGTGTTACGTCTAGACACTTTATAATGGCAGTGTTGTTTTTTTGGACTGTATTGTACTGAATTGTTCCTAACTGAGTACTTGTGTCATGGAAAAGCAGAACAAGTACAGAGAAAAGCTGTAGTATCTGAAAACTAGCTGATGCAATTTTTAAAGTGATGTAAACTGCCAGCTGGGTAATGGCTAACATCACATGCTGGTAATACTGTGGCAGTTAAAGTGCTAGATGTAATGAATTGCACAATTAATTGTTATTTTCTTAATTTATTAAGTTTTATTTTATTTCTGAGAAAAAATTTATTTTCAACACTTGCAGGCTTTCTTTATTTTGAAATAAATATTCCTATTTTTTTTAATATTATTCTCACAGTTGCAGAACTAAAAAGGACCTGCTTTTATTCTCATTTTAAATTTGGTACATGATCATGATATCTTTAAGTTGAGTTGCAGTTCATTAAATATCAAATTTTCTCCAGAATCATTTTGAATTCAAAAACAGGGAAAATGCTTTAATCTCTGTGGAAAGCAGGTTTCATGCGCGTATTGTATCTACAAAAGGCACAGTGTAGTTTTTATAAATATTCTCTGGAGTATGACAGATTGTTTTCTTATGTTTTTTGCTTCACAAAGCAGCCAGAGCTCCATAAATCTCATTCAAGAAATGCAGTATGTTTTAAATTATTTACTTAATCGTTTTAAAAAACAAAATCTTAATTCTCTTTTCTCTAACATTTGTGTTCTCAGTGCCCTCGAAAACTGGAACTGAAATACGTCATAGTAGGTTTGCCTTTTTACTATTTTTACATTTTAAATTGAATCCACAGTGGCTTTATCAGCAGAATGAGTTTCGATTCCTGGATCAATAGTTGGTATTAAAGTAGTTCAGTACTGTTGCTGTTAAAGTGACTATTTAACAAGCAGCTTACACTCTGCAAATCCAATTTTCCCCAAAGGAAGTGGGAAAGTTTGCAAAATGAGTAGTTATTGTAACTTGGCAGCTCACCACTATCAAGATAACAAATTCTTTTGGGCCTGGGTAATTTTTACAACTCATTTATTTATTTATTTTTTAAAATGTTGATTTGTGCCATGTGTTGCAATGAGTCTGTGTAGCTTCTTTACACTTTAAAAAGAATTATCATTTTAAAAAGGACAGTGGTTGAGAAGAATGTGCACCAATCATCCATAAGATTTAAACCACTTATCATCACAGTGGCATCTGTCAAAAGGTGGGATATATTAGGTATCAACTGAACTATTAGTACTTGAAGTTGATGTCTTGAAAGCAGCCAAAATGAGCTGGCAATGCAGTGGTAGCAGTCTGGTCAGATTGCACTACTACTGCTGGGATTGCAAATTGCTCTAAAGGAAACCCTGACAATGATGCTAAAGCTGCAGGTTGATAGCCACCCTGCTCATTAGGCTACATAAATGAGGATGGACGTTTAATGATAAAGACAAAGACCCAATTTGGTGTTTCTCCAGAATTATGTGAACAAAATTCAAATTGCATCAGATCTGTTTTTCTGTAAGGTAGCACTATGCTCAGCTCCAAATCTGGACAAATGCCAGTATTCACTACTACACTACTCACAGTATTCTTAGAATTGTTGTTAGGCAAGTTGCATTTGGCAGCTTCTTTGACATTGTATTGATTAGTTTCTAGTCCACTCTGACCAAACGGTCAACCACTTGACCCTGACACCTACAACTAATATCATCCTTGGAGTTCTGCCCAGATAATCCAGGATCTCACTCTCAAAGGAGTATTCTTATACCTGCCCTACCATAAAAACCTGATAAATAAAAGAGGTTGTACTTTTATCTGAGTTGTCGTCCATCTGTGCAGAGGACAACTGAAGCTCTGTTAGAGTGATTTTTAATCATCTCCTTGACGAGAGAGCTGCTTGTTCTTCACACAGTTTGGGCATATATCTTAAACCTGCTTAAAGATTTAAAAATAGGCTTATACCTGTGATCTGATCTATGTCTGTATGTCTGAATACCTTTTGAAATACTTTCTTAAATGCATGTTTCAGTTCAGTAAAGTACATTATAGTAAAATGTGCAAAATGTGGTTGTGTCTACATACTTTATGAACTAACTTTATCCAGCGTCACATCCACCAGGTGTTTTTGGGGGTTGACTAACTACAGCATGTTCTTTCCTCATCTGTTTTTAAGCTTTTAATTTCCTAAATCCTTGGACCAGATGAGGCTCAGTGAAAGCTGGTTTCCTCACAACAAAAGAACAATTGCCCTGCAGGCGTTATCTTCAGCGATGAACCGAACCTTCTCGGCCTTCAGTACGGTTACAGCCTGCAGGATATCAAACTCTTTCCCCCTCAGCATCAATCTGAGCCAGGCTTGTTCTGCATTTTTTGTAAAGGACTGCTTTGTCTGCGTTTACATTTGTTCAGATATGAAACAAAGCAGAAAAATATTCAGTGACAGGACATGACATTAACTGTGATGCTTGTTCATTTTAATGTGCTTCTTTGTGCTTACGAAAACAAAAGCTGGAAGGTCAGACGAAATAACTGCAAGCAGAGGACTCTTTATTTTTCCTTCTCCTGCTTCCTGCATTTAAAAAGGGATGTGACACTTTCAACTCAAACTAGTGGCAGTGTGTCATTACATCTGTGATGAATGCAAATTAACGATAACAGCCTGTTAAAAAGTGTTGAACAGTGCACATACTTTTTTTAAGTGCAGCATGTGTGAAGTGGTGGATCTGTGGTGTCTTCATGATTGAGAATTTGAATAAAGTGGTAAAATAGAGGTTAGAGGGTATTCTACAAAAAAATTAGTCTCTTTAAAATGTTTACAATATCACAGAAACGTTTATCTTTGCTGGTTTGATGCGCATTACAAAAGACTGGTTGCCTTTGTATGGAGTTTGAGAGCTGCTACTTTTTAAAAGAGGAAATCTTCCAACAGCTAATCTTACACTGCTGAAAATCATCAATCTGGGAGTTATTTGTGCAGTAAAGATCCAAACTGTACTCTTTTTCCTAGAATACCTATCTTCCCTTACCCTGTGTCATCCACATCTACAGGTGGCAATTCTCTACATTTTTCCAGAATGCCTTTTAAACAAGTCATTTGTATCCAGTAGGGATGTAAAATTACTTTATTTCAAAAAGATGAAATGAAATGTGACAAACTGATTCTGTAATGCTTTCTACTGTGACGATGATGTCCGTAGTATGTTTTGCTCATGCATTATCTTCCCAGGGTGTCAAACACTGCCATTCTGTCTGTGGCTGCTGGCCTCTTTGATCCGTGCGAGGTGTTCTGTGGTGTTAATATGGAGATGCACTGACTGTAATATTTGATACTGAGAGACAAGGATATTAATCTTTATTATGTGGGAGGCAATGTGGTGATGATGTAAATTACAGGTTTTTCAGTGTTTGTGTTTCATGTCCATTTTGTTGTCATTTTACGTTCACCTTCACTGGGTGCTTGGTCGGGTTTAGGCACGAGAACTAGCTGGTTATTTTTAGGAAAAGATGGCCGTTTTGATTAAAATACTCCCCTTCAACAACGCTGCAACTTGAAAAAATGATATTGTTTGGACTCTTGTAATTAAGAGTCCATATAGCAACACTCATCTCACTATTAGCCAGTGCGTCTCAGTACTAACGTCCTACATTCAAAATGTACATCTCAGAAAAAATTACTGTATTTGATGCCCTGGGAATAAGATTGCTCCAGTTCAAATTCTGAATACGTTTTAAACTATTAGATTCCAATTTTTAATCTTTTAGGTTTTAAATGCTTCCTGATGTGTCAATGAAACCTCATAGATTAGGTAAGCTGGTTTTTTAATGGTACTATGGGGGCAGAAATGTTGGGGCTAACCCCCCACCTCCTCGGCCCTTGTTTTGGTAATCATTTCTGGATATCTCAGGTATACAAGAACCTTGAGGAAGTCTCACCCCCAAATAGCATGTTACTGTTGTGGACAGACCTTTAACACCATAAAACAAAATGACACCAGTTTTTTTTTCCAGCAGTGTAAGCTTTTTTTTAGGTGGATTTTCCCTTTAAATCATATACTAAATTCAAAACACAAACAGACAAATGTCTGGCTTTTAGGTTCCCTGTGTGGCAGATTGAGTCCTTTGTCACATGGGACCAAGTTTTGTTGAGTTCACTAACATAATATTTTTATTATGATTTGTTTTTTCATAGTGGTGATACTTTTACAGTGGAGAATAATTCTCAAGCCAAATCTTTCTTTCTGTCTTTTTTTTTTAAACTGTAGTTCTCAGGTCTTTAGGGGTCTATCAACTATGTGCTTATTTTGTTCCTCTGCTTTGTATAAACCCACAGTAGCTATGGATACATTTAAAGCTATGAAAAAAGTGAATGTATTCAAGAGCTATTTTCTTTTTATTTCACATTGCTTGATATGGAAGTTGAGAAATATGCTGAAATCTATGTGTAACGCAACGGGCAAACACATCCAGCTGTCCCACTCTCTTTGCCCTTATGTTTACAGGTTAGATTTGCAGCTGCTGTTAGCAAAGTAATGATGGCGGAAAAAAAATTTGACAATCCATGATTGGGAATAGTGAGTGCTGTCAATCAAGAGTAGAAAAATAAGCATGCTTCATGTTTTGCACAGCATGGTGTTGATGCACACTGTCAAAAAAATGTCCATCTTAACACTGAAACATATATTTCTGTTAACATAGCACAGTTGTTCTTTAAAGTACCACACAATCACTAATTTATGGGAAAATAAAAGTTATTATGATAAGTATATTTGTCTCTAAGATTGGCATCAATGAATTAGCGTCAGAAATAGGACTAAAATATCCAGTTTATTTATCTTATTTCAATATTTTATTTTCCATAGCTCTGTTATTGTAAACCAGGGCTAAGTGATGATGAGAAAAGAAATACTCTGTATAGATAAACCTAAATTATGATGTAGTAATAGAACATATTTGCAGTGTAGGAAACTCCCAGCATCAAGATGAACTTTCTGAATTATATTGAACTTTAAACACAGACTGGCTTCTATTGAGTCACTGATATTCTTTTTATTTTGAGACACATTTCTTGTTAAAATGGACATTTTTGAAGTATCCGTGTGCTCACAGGACTATCATTGGGTTTCTGTGAAAGTTTGGATGTGAGAGAAAAATGTTTGAATTTACTAAGTGCTTACACTAGATATCCTGTATGCTAACCCTGGATGGATCAGATACAGCGGTAACTGGTTTGAACTGTGATGCTCCAAAGTTGGGCACTGGTGGAGCCACTAAAGAGTAGGTTTATATGATGTGATGGAAAGAAAGTGTATAAATTGTGAATAAAGTTTTAAAATCCAAAGTTTGCATTTCAGTGACATTTTTCTTTTGTGGTCTGTGTTTTGAATGAGCCATACAGTTTGGATTAACATGTTTCAAATGGGCAAAATATAGTTCACAACAATTTCATTTTTTTTTCTTTATTTGGTTTTCTAACAAACAAGACAAAAAAAACTTAAAAAGGAAAACAGTTTAACGCAAGAGTGCACATTCTTTTGTGGTGCTGCCGCTGTTATGTTACTGCTCAGCTATTTCTATAAGAGGTTATCATCTTCCATAAGCATTTGTTTGTTCCTCTGGTTGGAGGTTTTCTGAGACATCAAATAGTTCGGTATATGAATAACCACCGCCACTACGACCGCATAGCAGCCCTAGTTCTAGAAAGGCTTGTGTAGAGCGAGATGAGCACAAAACTACATAAAAACAGAAGCAGCGGTTCAGAGAAACCCTCTTCAGTGTGTTTACATCCGATCAAACGCTGTGCTGGGGAGAATACTTCTGACATTGTGTTAAAATATACACAGCGCAACTATAAAGAACACCATGGAAAATTTTTCAGGAAACACAAAAGGCATTTTTTTCATTGTTTGCAGCACCACTGACGAGTATCGCTCTGCCACATGCAATTTGCAGGTGTTACTCCATTTCCTAAGTAAATAGATTTTGTTTGTTTGGTTATGTTGTATTTTGCACATTTAATGAAAAAAATAATGATGTTTCCTTTTTCTTATAGTGTAGTGAGCTCACCTGGCCACCATACTTTTGCCTTTAGAGGACAAAATTGAGCTCTGACATCACTGTCGTTATGTACAGTGGGCAGCCCACATATTATGATTTTCAAGTGTGGGAATGAACATGCTGGTATTTCAGGGAAATGGAAACATTCACAGGGAAGGGTAGTGAATATTTTAAGAAGAAACTCTGCTAATATTGTGTTTGGCACCAACCGACACTACAGGCTGAAGAGTTTCAACTCGTACATCTAGAAACTGAGACAAATTACTGATGGAAAATTCAATACAGAATATAATTTTTAGCTATTCTAAAATTGTGGTCTAAATGCAGATCAATGATATATTGCTTCTTAGTCCCAAAACACTAAAACCCTGGAAGTTATACTGCCTGTATAGATTCTTTAAGTACCATGTCTCGTTCTTCTATCACTGACAAAACTCAATGCAGATACAGATGGACCCAGAAAATAAAGCCTCTTAAAGACATTCATAATACACTTTATGACCAATATTTGAGTGGCTTCACACTCACACTTCTCTTTATACTTTAGATCTTTTAGGGAAATAATAGGTTGCACTACATCGTTAAGAGCTCTTACTGTTTTCTACAGCAAGCAAGACATTTTAAGCCTGCATTCTGCGATGAACTTTTAAGAACAAGTGAAACTAAGATGTTTTTCCATGAGGTAAATTTAACATGACTGAGAAGGGGTTACATGCATGAGAGGATGTACTTTTGTTTTAACAGAACACCTACATGTGTCAACATCGTTTTGCACGTAGCGCTTTCCTTTTTCTGGCAGCTGTAACTGGTAAGGCCACTCTCCTCCTCCCATGGAGCTGGCCTCTTTTAGTCTACTGGTTTTTTGTTTTTTTGGAACCTGAATTCCTTCTTTGCTTGGCCAATAAAAAGCAGGAGGGACGCTCATTTCCAGTAGTTTCGCATTTAGCACCCATTTGGAAACTATGTGGGCCCAGACCGCTGCTCTGCTGCTCGCCTGCTGCCTCTGGCCAGCTGAGGCTCAGACTGAAAGGGGTCAAAGCATTTGGGATCCACCTATCAAATTCAACACCAAGGCTAAAGACTCATGCACCATGATTGTCACCGGTCAAGGGGAATTCACGAGGCTGAGACTGTCATGCCAGAGGAACAAGCGCTCTTACTGGTGTGACTACATAGGCAAGCCTCAGACCTGCACCCCTTACAACAAAAATCCTCGACACTATTTCGTCCAGATGATGTGGAACCTGAGAAAGCTGGACAATGCCTGCCAGGCACCAAGAAAGATTAAACCTCACATGTGCAGGAAGGCAACTGATGACTCTCAGATGGTCTTCTCATCGTCTCCACTCTCCCAGTCACGAGCAGAGGCTTCTTCTAGGAAAGTAGCAAGACCTCAACGTCGGCCTAGACCAACAAGACAAGCTGAGGCAAAATCCACTCAAGAGCCACAAAAAGAAAAGACCACTCAGGAAACTAGTACTCAACCACCACCAACAACACCTCCTGTTGAGAGCAACGCTAAAAGAATGGCTCGGCAGAATTGCTGGAGGTCGCTGCAGGGCATCTGCTCGTTCTTCATTGGTTTGTTTCGTAATTAACCAGAAAGGTGAGCAGCAGTATTGGGCCTGTTTGTTAACATGCAACGCTTTTTTAAAATATTCATTTATAACTAATCTAGAATGACGCTATTTAATTAAGTTAGATTCCAGCATTTTTTTTATTTATTTATTTTGCTGCTCTTAATTATATTGCCTATGCACCTAGTTTCCACCTTGCACACCTTATGTGTTATATTCACAGCTTTTAACCGCTAATGAAGATAACTTGACATCTGGCTCAAGCAGCCCTTGGAGGAAAATTCCAAACGAGGAGTTTGTTAGCCTGTTGTAGAACTGTAACACCCTCTTCAGGGCAAGCTGTGCTATTACAGTGACTTTCAAGTACTTCTCTCACTCAAACCAACATTTATCAGCCTTCATTAAAAGCCAAGCTGGAAGAACTTAAAGGTCTCACTTGACTATGTAATGACAAATGTTTTTCATGAACAGCCTGTACTGAATGATACTGCTTTAACATATAATGTATGTTTATTATGTTTATTACTTGTATATTATCTGCTTGCATCACTCAATATTACCTTCAGAATTGTTTGGGGATAGTTTTATTTTGCTCTGGTTTTCCATGCTGGTGTATTTGTCCCAAAAAATGTATAAATGTGAAAATGTTTTATTAAATAAACATTTTCAATCTCTATGTGCTGATTAATGTCATTTCATTAATATTCCTGATTAAAAATATTAGATAATAAAACTGCAAGCAGCAGTATTTGGGAAAATGAGTTGTCTAGGGTGTTGTATGTCTTATGGCAGTGTGCAGTTTAATATTTTTAAGCCATAAGACTCGCCTGCTGTACCGTATATGACCATTAGGTGTTTGGTGCTTTGAGACTAAGTTCAATCAATCAGCAGTTTTATCCAGCAGAAACATCTGGCTCCTTTCAAGATATTCAAAGCCATTTCATCTCTGGCACGGTGTACTTACAGATGGCCCTGTGAAGGTCTTTTAAGACTCAAGGTTATTTGCATTTGTTTAAAATATGAACTTAGATTATTCTAAAGCAGGTGGAACTTGAAGCAGAAAATCTGGAACAACAGATAACTTTTAATTTTGAGGGCTTAACATAAGACTTGCAAGTGCTCGTGATTATTCAGGTCCATAGAAGCTGCAAACAAGTTTAACACTTGTATCATTTGTGGGTTGATGAAGTTTTGGTTCTAAATTGACAGTGTTTATAAAAAGTTTTTATTATGTATTAGGGTAATTTCATTTTCTATCAGCCATGGCATTTTAAACGTCTTTCCCCCCACACACAGTTTAGTTTGATGACACAGGTACCAGGTTCAAAGTATCCCTAATCTATTCTAGACCTCAATAAACTTTATAAGCTCTTCAGTCATGCTGTGTGTGTGTGTGTGTGTGTGTGTGTGTGTGTGTGTGTGTGTGGGTGTGTGACTGAGCGTGTGAGTGCAAGTGTATATATTTGAAGGGGAGGGGTGATTATGTGGCAGCATATTGCAATCTGCAAGTAAGGGCAACACTCTCATGTGTGAGGACTGCAAACCGAAGTTTCTCTAAAAACTTCAGGTAAGGAAAAGCACCACAACTTAAGCTGCACCCTAATCTGGCAACAATATTTGGGGTGTGCTACTTACATCAGCCTAGTATATATTTAATGTGCTCACAGTTAAGTTTTTGTAAAATGCATTCTGTGAAATCCTTGTTGCCAGGTTCAATATTTATAAAATACCTGTTAAACACATTGTCTTTATCTCTATTTCCAATATTTACTAGGCTGTATTTTGTTTATAAATGTTGTAGTTATACTGTAGGCGATATAGTTGCATAACTGCATAATCAAGGGATAATTGCACCATCACAATTGTAATATGATGCATTTACATTTTTATTTTTTAATCAGTATTTAAATCTGTGCCTCTTTTTAACAGTTTTTAAACCTCTTCCTTTCTTAAAGTCAAATTAAAAGGTGCATGTGCTCCATGTTTTTTCAAAATTCCGTTTATGGAATAATAATTTTTAGATTGCATCTTTGCATTTTTCTTTTTTTTTCTTCCAAATACCTCTTTGACTTGAAATTGTCTTGAATGTGCTGTACAAAAAATACTTAATGCTGTTTTGTGCTGTCTAAATCCAAAACTATTCCCACAACATTCAGTTTCCATTTGAAATGTTGGTTTAACGGGGGATTAAGACATGTCTTTCTCCAAAGGGAAATGAAAGGGTTTTAAGGTCAAATATCTAAATCTGATTTAATCCTTTGGCAGGTTGTGTTCTACTGATTTCATGGCTCTCCTCACAAACGTCACCATCCTCCTGGTCTTGGCTTGTATTTCCCATCAGGTGATGTTGGGTAGCTGCCAGAAGAGCGGTGGACGGAGGGGACGAGGCATGGACAAAGGACAGCACAAGGATAGGTCAGGAGCAAAAGTGGGCCGCCAAACAAAGCCCGTCTCTGCACAGCTCATGAGAGGCAAAGTAGTCACCAAAGACAAGTTTGAATGTGCTTGGGTTGCAACAGGTGAAGATATCGTCATTCTCAGCATCACGTGCAAGAAGGAGGACAGGAGCTTCAGCTGCGAGTATATTGCCAGACCAACTGCTTGTCCTGAGTATGCCTCAAATGTTAAACTTTACTGGAAGCAGATCGGCAGGGAGTTGAAGAAGCTAAACAGTCTCTGCCAGGACAGCAGTGCTTTTGTCAGGGCAGGTATGTGCAGAAGAGCTGCCAGAGAGGCTCATTTCAGACTGAATGTAACACAGAGGGTGAAGACTTCTCCACTGTATACCCCAACTTCTCCAGTCAAAGCTGTCAAATCCTGTCAAGCTGATAACAGGAAGAGAGCAGAGGAGTTCTGCAACAACTCCTGGTCAAGTGTTTGCACATTTCTATTTACTATGGTGCGGGATTATGATTGCTGATACAGAAAAACTGGAATTAGTTCACCTTTTCTGCAGTCACATACAGTAAATACTTGTCCCATAGATTCTTCATATAGATGCTTACTGCTCAACAAAAACATACTCAATGAACAGTTTTTGATCTATCGCTTTTGGAGAAATTTGTGTAAGCGTTCAAGCCTATTGAGACAGACATAATATGTAGAATATTAGTTTCTCGATTTTCATTTCTTTTCCTGTAACTTGTAATTTCACTTGGGTATTTTTTTTCTATTATAGTCATATTGAAATTACCTCTCCTTCTCAATATAAAATGCCTACTTAAATAAAAAGAAAAAATACTCCTTAAAATAATGTCAAACCCATTTTCTGTCTCTCCCAAATGTGCACAGTCTTGCCTGAAGGCTTTTCAAGGGAGGTTAAATGTTTGAGAATGTCTGGTATTGACATAGCAATTTAAGCCAGGGGGAGTGTGATTTCTAGAAACCTCAGCCTGCATACCTCGGCAACGAGAGGCCTGTGAAGCCACAGTCACTGTGTGAAGCCATAAAAACCTCATATGTTCATCTTGCATAATCAAGGGATACCAGTATCTAAACGGACAAAATAAAACAGAAATAATATTTTGCAGGTTAAACTGAAGACTTTAGCATTATTTTTGGCACTTATGATCAGCAGAAGTTCCCATACTTATTCATCATTTCTGTGATAACATTAGCTTGAATTAGCTTGAATTAAGTTTGCATACCAAACTTGTACATACTGTAAAAATCTTACTATTTGCTTTGGAAAAGCTGTACTGGAATATGAGTTAATATTTATAATATTACTGTATTAATGAGCTGTATAAACTAACCAATGAAGTACATTCCTGGATAATTTGATTTCCTTTTTTTACTGTCAAGATTTGCTTGATAATGGAGAGGTTACCAGTTAAAGTAATTTAAATAAAAACTTGCAGAACAATTAAAGTTGTACTACAAGGAAACTGTAGTAGATGGCGCCTATCCCAGCTGCCAGAGGGTGAGAGACAGGGTACACCCTGGACAGGTCATCAGTCTGAATTTAACCAACTTGATTTTATTATATTTTTATATATCACCTAAAACTGTTTCACACTGGAAGACAAAGCCTCTGCTATATTAGAGAAAAAATAGATGACCTGATAGTTCTGTGTGAGAAAGCACTTGGTGACAGTGAGAAGTGGTAATGAACCTCCAGCAGGACCAAGCTCAGGGACAGGGAGCCATCTGCTACACTTGGTTGGGAGGTGATGTCAAAGAGAAGACAGAAAAAAGTGATACTGAGAATCCATGAACAACAAATTAGGAGAAAGTAAATAAAACTTAATGGGAATAGTACTGTAAAGATACACACTGACTGTTTATGTTCTAGGAATCCCAGATAAATCCATTCCCAAAAGTTCCATTGTTAATATTCTCCAATCATACACAGTTCTGTGAAAGCCAGAAAGAACATTCTTCAGCCAGAGCTGGAAGACATGTTGTCATTTTAGACAGTGGAATGACTCTGCTTTTTGTGATCACTTAGTCTTCATCTCCTGCTGAAACGTAATGGTTTGCCCACAGGTTAAATCCATCAAGTTCAGACTCTCAGCAGGTTGCATTCTGGGCTTAGTAGGAAATCTGTTGCTGGTGGATCAGAAAGGCCAAAACAGTGTGGCTGCAGAAAAAAATAAATTATACAGCAGCCACAAAGTCACTGCTAGAATGTAGTGAATACAGATGTATAAGGAGTAGCTTTCCTTGAAGGACTTTAAAATAACAGCTGCTGAAAACAAGACTGAAATTCTGCTGAGCAGCTTGAAATATGGATACTCAATTAAACAGTTTCTATTAAAATAATAAAATGCCAGAAGAATGGTACTTTAAATTAAGAGCTATTCTTCTGCCAGCTTTGCAAAGAAATAATTGAATTTAAAAAATCCAAATGCAGTATTTAAAGCTAATGAAATGGGTCTTACATGGACACCAACTGTCATTCTAAATGCAATCAAGCTATGAAAAATAATACTGGGACTAATGCTGCAAAATTGCTCTTAAGTTGTTTTATACTCCAATATGCATTCATTTTTTCCTGACCAACAATGTGTCAGCTTTAACCCAGACACTTTTCAGAAAGCACATAACTGCCACATGTTCTAGTTCTGCTTTATAGTGAAGGATCCAAAGAAAAGACCAAATGAATTGCTTTCCAGGACTGATCTCTATAGCTCTGCGAGTGAACAAACAGGGGTCACACATTTATTGTGATGCTGTGGCACACTTTGCATAAAAGCTTCGGATAAGCGCGACTGATTTATTTATGTATTTTTTGGTATGTTTTCTGCACTGTGATTCCTCTTGCCAGTGTTATTTCAGAAGCACATCATGCATCTCAGTTATGTATCTGTGGTGCAGGTGGAATGATTACAGGAAATGAAGATGAGCATTTTCGAGGAATAGGGCTAAAGACAATGTGTTTTCATATTATGTCTTGTAAATATGATTTTATTGTTTAACATTGATTTATTTGTTTGTACTATTTTATTTTAACGTTATCTTTATGAGCTCATCATAGCTTTAAAAATGTATGTAGGTCTCTGCATTCATTATTTTGTTTACAGTCAATAAGTCATGTATTTAATGGCATTGTTAAAGCTGCACTAATGATCTCCTCATTTCCAGTGAGTTAAACAAGGAAATTCATTTTGAAAGCAGTCACAAATACACAGAAATAATTATCAGACAAATGTTTCCTCCATGATGTCACCAATTGGTTTGTGGACTACAATTTTAGGTTCTTCAGTTTACCCTTGTATATATCAACATATTGGTTTTATGATGCCAAAAGTGGAAACAAAAGTAGTAAGTTACCATTTAACAAAATGCTATTAACAAAAAATTTGGCTAGCAAGTTTTATCTTTATGAACTAGAGTTTCACTCACTGACACAACCTCATTTCAGACTTTGTGTTAAAAGAAATCTAAGCCAGATTTGTCATATCATTGCATTTAAATGCTTCTAAAAGCCCCAGCACCATTTAAAAAAAGACCTGTTTAGTGACTCCAATTAGCACAAATGAGTATGTGAAAACAAAAACAGCTAGTAAGATGTTTTCATCAGGTGGCCTCTAACAAAATCCAAACAAATGTTAACATTGGTCTGTTCCTCCTATTAATTTCATGATACGTGAATGGATGTAAAGCCAAATCTTTCCCCAGTAAGTGAACCCTGGAAAGTGTGGGCGTACAGGTGGTGTGACTGCCTGCAACCACTCCTGATTGGCTTAGGCGATGTAAGGCTTGGTCAAGCTGAAAATATTCAAAACACATTTCAGGACTATTGACACAAAGGAGATCTGGCACAGTGTGTATGTGAGTCAGGCTTATAAGCTTATATGAATGCCTTTGTATGTGTGCAAGTGAGCTTTTAGTTTATAAGCTTTAGGCTCAGTGGAGCCAAGATAACAAAGAACTGAAGGGAATTAAAATAAATGCCATAAAATGGCACTGTTAGTGTGAAGTTAGACAGATGAATATGTGCTGTTGTGGTCAGTCTAGACCAAACAAACATCACCATCCATCTGGCTGTACGAGTATCGTTTTTCTAGACATATTATAAAGGCTCAATATGCATGCATACACTGCATTTTAAAATAATGTGACTCAGAGCAAAGATTTCCCAGAAATAACTGACAATTAAGTTCTACAGCCACACCGCACAGTGGAAAGAGCAATACCACCTCACTATTATTTACAGCGTCGTCCTGCAGTAGAAATGATCATCTAGTATGGAGCATGCCTGATTTATGATAGTCAGGCACTAGCAGTGACAGTGATTACAGGAAAGACTTTAAACTGCACATTTCAAAGATCTGCCATACACAAAGTATGTGTATGGTTTACATTGCACATGGGTACCTGTTTTCCTCCGTCTGGTGTACTAAATTTAAGGATATTTTGGTTTACCAACTTTAACTAAACTTTTTCCTGATTAACCCCCTTTCATAAACTTAAAAGTAAAATGCTTAAAATAAGGTGATTTATCTCAAATTACTGGACTGTCATTAACAGCCTGCACTGCTATTCATAATTTATAATACTACACCTAAATATATCAAAACCTTTCAAATCGTTGGATGTTAAATCTGTTAAATTTTAATGTGTCTCTCTTTTGCTATTCATTGTACTGTATGTATGTATTTTTATTCTGGTTGGAGTAATGTTATATGGATTGTGCTATTTTCTTATTTTGCACTGGCATTTCTGTTGAGCTGTGGAATCTATCCAAAGTTGTAAATAAACAGCACATTCATTGTAAAGCAATAGTATAGCTGCATTAAAAAGCAAATGTAATTTTCTCTTTGGATGAATAAATACCTACAGAGATGTGGAGCATCAACTTTCCAGTCATTTTTGCAATGAATCAGTGTGGACTTGTGTCTGCAGAGAGAGCAGGAGCCTCAGAAGAAAGCGTGACTATACATGAAAACACTTTGCAGGTTTAACCCTGCGGTGCTTTCTGAATACCTAACAGTGTCTAGGTCACATGACTGTAAAATATGTATAACCACACTGAACTGAAACACTGAATATTTCTGAACCACACTGAGAAATGATAAATTTCGAGAGTATTGACATGCACATCTGTGCTGGGTTATTTTAATGACTTTATAATTTTAAACAGATCAACATTTATATGACTCATCCTTATATGCATCCTCCTCGATTTCATCAATAACAGTCATCAATTGCACTCACTAATGGGCATATTATTGCAAATTCACCAACCAAGAACTTTACTTAAATACCCATTGGTATTTAAAAGGTATTAAATATGTGAAGTTGAATTATAAGAAAATGAAGAAACATTGCAGTGATATATGAGAAAGATTACACATGTTGCCTAAGATATGGGGTGTGGTTAAAATGGGAGGGTTGAAAAACTTATAGTTAGGTCCCGAGTACTAGTCTGCGAAGGCCCTATTGTAATCACTCCATTTATTTACATTTAAATTGTTAATTTGTGAAAAGAAAATTAATTTTAAGTAAAATATATTGACACTATCTCATCAATCACTGTAATGAGAAACATTATAAAGACATTGTGTCCTCATTTCAAACTCTGCTGCCACCCTGTGGTTCACTTCCAGCAAAATAAAATCGTTTTCCACTGAGTGACCTATAGGGACCCCGTTTGTTTGACATTTGGCCTCGTCGTGCAGAAAGGCATGGAAGCAATAGATCTCATTATATGCATCAACAAATGTCTAATAGCGTCCCATTACTTATTGATCACTGACAGCCGCATTGCACGTCAAGTCTGGATCACAGTCTCATTTCTTATTAATGAGAGCATCAGGGTTGTCAACATGTAGGGTTTAATAATTGAGTAGCGGTATTGTATTTTCAAACTTGCATTTAACACATGCTGTGAGAAGCGAGCTCAAATAAGGTAAACAGCTGCTAACATTGCGTGTACGCTTGACAAGAAAAAGAGGTCAAAGATTTTAAATTAATCAGGCATTTCATCATTTCAGAAAGCATTATTATCTGCATTAAAATCAAAACTGCTTGTTTACCAAGGACTAAATTAGAGCTATATGTTCTGTCTGGCATTTAAAAAACAAACAAACAAAAAAAAGAACAGTGCCTTGTAAATAATATTCATACAATATAATATTGTCATAAGTCAAAATGACACTCAGGTAATTCACACTAACTCGATAAACACACACTAACAGAAAGAAGAACTATAGATCAATATCCTCATCTCATGTGTATAGCTTTGTCTTGCAGCAACATGATGGCTCATCATTCATTGCTGCTAAATGCGTCATAAGGTTGCATTAATCATTCCCACCACACAGGTAGAGTAAAGCCTTCTGGTAGTCTCCAGTTGTGTCTTCCTGTAAAAAGAAAAAAAATAAGAAGAAAAAGAGTCTCATTTAATTTGGGAGGTTGAACATTCATTTATCTACTCTGGTATGTTTATTTTAGAAATGACTGAATTCTTTTCATTTAATTTAAGTACTGACAGAGTTAGTTTTGCCCAGTGACAGACTGGCGACCTGAGAAAATTAATGGAGATTATACTGATATGTGGGTAGCTCTAGCTCAGGTGTTTGGCTCTCCTACTCCTCCTCTCCACATGTCATGTCAGTTTGTCCTTGAGTAAAAGCATTGAACTCAACATCAACATCCTCCAGTTAGTCACATGTCCCAGTGTCTTTTGGGAGCTTCACAAATGCTACTAACATTTAGCTAATCGAAGCTAAAGCTATAAACATATATGAGCTTTCCTTCCACATTGACTTCAATTTCTGCTGATCTGATGTTACACAGAGTAAGGTAGAGAGTGTCCAGTTTGGATTAACCACAGCACCTTTTCCCCCTGACACGTGCATTGATATCAATGCAGATTTTTTTGCCATCAAAAGTCCCATTTTTTTCATCTGTTATCTCAAAATATCAAGTTAATAACTGCAACTGTTGACAAAAACCCTTGAAATGTTGATGTTTACAGATATTTTATCTAGAGCATTCATGTTCTTAATAGGTCAGCTAACCCGTCCATCCATTGTCTTAACTGCTTATCTAATTCAGATTGGAAGGAAGGCTCGAGCCAACCCCAGCTGTCATCGAACAAAAGGTGAGGTGGGACACCATAAACAAATCACCAGGCCATCACAGGGCTACGACACCTAGGTACTGCTGTAAATAAATAAATACAGCAATAAAATATAAATTTACTTTGCTTCTCTGAGCAAAATGCTACATGGCTATCCAGCTAGCTACCATGTGTTATACCATACCATACCATACTTATGGTATGGTGTGGTATGGTTTTATAAGCTTGCACATTATTTATCATCCCAGAGATTTTCATGCAGACAGTTGAATTTAAAGTTTATTAAGCAACAAAACATGAAAAATCTAACAGAAATGCCAACTAAATGTCAGTTTTGAAATCTCTCAAGTCTAGGGTCATGCTCCAGCATGCTTGATGACCCTCTCTCTCTTCATGTTCTTTGCCTCCTCTGAATCTTTTCCTATTTTGCTGGGAAATGTTTCCACAGGTAGTCAAGTTCTGCTACCATCAGTCATTTACTCTACTGAGGGAAAGCTAGCCGGGGTGACTATAATAATAATAATAATAATAATAATAATAATAATAATAATAATAAACTTTATTTATAAAGCACACTTAAAACCAAGGGTATGCCAAGGTGCTTAACAAGTAACATAGAGAATAAAAGGAAGATAATAGAAGTAGGACCAAAGCAAGTACTAGGTATGCAAGCAGATAGCTGTCACTGATACATAGGAAAGCAGCAGATACAGAACAAACAAGGAATTAAATGAGCATAAAAGTGCATAATATAAAATCATAAAAGAAATGTTAACTAGAGGGGAAGGCAAGATTGAATAAGTGGGTTTTTAGTCGTGATTTAAACAGTGCAATAGAATCAGAGGCGCGGATATCAATTCCACAGTAATGGGGCAGCCAGAGCAAACACACGGTCACCCCGAGACTTCAGCCGAGATCTAGGTTGCGTCAGAAGTAGTTGAGTGGCAGATCTAAGTGTTCTAGCAGGAGTATGTGGCCTGAGAAGTTCACTAAGATAACTCGGCGCTAATTCATTAATATTTTGAACGTAAGGAGTAATATTTTAAATTGAATACGGTACTTTATGGGCAGCCAGTGCAAGCCAGCTAGAACAGGAGTAATAGAGCAAAATTTTCTTGCACCAGTCAAGAGGCGGGCCACCGCATTTTGGACTGTTTGCAGTCTAAGAAGAAGAGAAGAGGGAAGACCGTAGTACAAGGAATTACAATAATCCAACCTGGCGGTCACAAAAGCGTGAATACGCTTCTCCACGTCCTCATGCGGAACATAATGCCTAGCTTTAGAGATAAGGCGCAGTTGGTGGAAGCTAGATCTCACTACAGCAGACACTTGCTTATCGAGTTTGAGCAAGCTGTCCAGCAGTACACCTAAGTTACTGAGCTAGGAAAGGGACCCAGGGCAGCACGAAGTTGGACACGAGGGATTTTACTGTTGAACACCACAATCGCAGTCTTCTTATCGTTTAAAACGAGGGAATTACTCAGCAACCATTCTTTGACCTCACGCATGCATCCTTGAAAGTAGTGCAGGGACACAGCAAGGTCGTCAGTGAGTTCAAAATAGATCTGTATGTCGTCGGCGTAACAGTGGAAGGCGATATTGTATTTTTCAAAGATTGCGCCTAGAGGGAGCAAATATAATGAGAAAAGAATAGGGCCTAAAACTGATCCTTGATGTACACCGCAACAGACCAGTGCAGAGGAAGAGGAGAAGGTGCCCAAGTTAACCGAAAAGGATCTGTCAGCGAGGTATGATTTAAACCAGTCAAGGGCAGTGCCTCTAATACCCACAGTGTGCTCACGTCTTAATAATAAGATGTTATGGTCCACCATATCAAAAGCCGAAGAGAGGTCCAATAAAACTAGGACCATAGAGCATCCAGTATCAGTAATTACAAGAATATCATTAACCTCTTAAGCCCCAATGCCCCCTGATACGGGGGCAAAAGGCAGGAGATCAGTTAGGCTTGGGGCTTAAGAGGTTAAGAACTCTAACCAACGTCGTTTCAGTGCTATGCAGTGGCTTAAAAGCAGATTGAAATTTCTCAGCAATATTGTTCGTGTCCAAGTACGCCTGGAGCTGGGAGAGAACTAGTCTCTCCAGGATCTTGGACAAGAATGAAAGCTTACAGATCGGTCTGTAGTTTAAAAGGTCATAACAGTCAGAGTTTCTTTTTTTAAGAATCGGGTGGACTACAGCATGCTTAAAAGCCAAAGGAACACAGCCTGAGAGCAAGGAAAAGTTCATAAGAAATAGGATATTAGGTCCAATTACATCAAAACAGTCCTTAGCTATGCGAGATGGAAGAATGTCAAGCACAGTATTGGTGTTATTCATTTGATCAACTAGCCGCTTAAGAGACAAAAGTGACACAGGCTCAAACTGGTGGAAAGTTGAAATGCACTCAGGAATGGGGAGAGGACATGAAACGGGGGAAGGGAGGACTTAAGAGATGAGACCTTGTCTAAACAGTGAATTTGAAATCGCTCACAAAGAGCCTGAGAATAAGATAAGATAAGATAAGATAAGATAACCTTTATTAGTCCCACATGTGGGAAATTTGTTTTGTCACAGCAGGAAGTGGACAGTGCAAAAGTTATGAAGCAAAAATTAGAATAAAATAAAATAAGAATAAATACAGTATACAACTGTACAGAATAGAATAAAATAAAATACTATATACAGTAGAATAAAATAGAATAAAATATGCAATAAGATAAAAATAGAATACAAGTGCTATATACAACTCAGTAAAAATACAACGATACCAGAAAAGATTATTGCACATGTGTGAATGTGTGTGTTGATCAGTTGGAGTCTTTGTTGTGCAGTCTGACAGCAGTGGGGAGGAAAGACCTGCGAAATCTCTCCGTCCCACACCGTGGGTGCCGCAGTCTCCCACTGAAGGAGCTGCTCAGTGCTGTCACAGAATAAGGTAAAGGCATGTCCGGGCAAGGGTTAAACACTGAGTTAAAGATTTTAAATAAGGTGCGGGGGTTATGACCATTGGCCTGGATGATTTTGGATAAGAAAGACGCTTGGCCATTTTAGCAGTACTTTGGAGTTTTAAGCGGCTAGTCCGTAGCATGTCGTAAGAAACCTGAAGTTTATCTTTTTTCCACCTTCTCTCAGCGCGCCGACACATGCGATGTAGAGCGCGCGTAGTGTCATTAAGCCAACACTGAGAGTAGGTTCTAGGGCGCTTCATTTTAATAGGGGCAAGAGTATCAAGGATAGAAGAAAATAACGATAGCAAGGTATTAGCACAGTCATCAACTGAGCGAAATGAACAACAGTCGGGAGTGACAGATGCAGAATCCAAGAAAGACAGAGAGGTTTGACACCACTTCAGCATTGATTACACGTAGTGGGCGAAGGGGAGCCGCAGGATGTAGTTCATTAGTGCATAAGCCAGTATCAAATATAACTGGGAAATGATCCGAGATCCCAGCGTCACTTATATCCTTGATACAAATGAAATAAGTGCTTCCTGTTTGACCGCATAATCGAGATGTTATTTTCAAGACAATTAATACTCTGCATTCAACAGTACTGCTTATAGCGATCCACTCTAATTACTCATGGTTGGTTATTATTCAATACACATTAGATTACACCATCCATGTTTACATCATATTGATAAGGAAAAGCAAAGAATTTGTTTGATATCACTTTACAACCACTCCTCATTGAAAACTTCCATTGAAACTTTAGCACACTGTCCTTTAAAGGAGACCTATTAAGCTTTTCTTTATTTTCTCTCATATAAATACAGTTACAATGGTGGACGCTAGTGTGTAAGCCTAAGTATAAGCAATGAGCCAAAAGCTTAAAATAGCTTTTGACTTTAGAATAAAAATGTAAAGCCTTAAATAAGCTTAGTTAAGGCTTTACATTTTTATTCCACTTTTAATGTCAGGCATCCATGGTTGGTTGGTATAGAAATTTTTCAAAAAGCAAGTCTCCAAGTCATAATTACGGCTTGTATGTTGACATTATCATTATTTACATGTTAGATACCATTAATTGTGGCAACTACTGTGTGACATAAACATGCTCTTATAATAGAAGGAAAAGCACAGGCATAATTAATGTCATTAGCTATATGTAGCTCCGATTCATTTGGAAGGCAAAGTGAATAGTACACAGTACGGGGACTGTGAACATGCAGAAGGAATTATAAATTATTTAAAAAGTGGAGAAATTGTAGAATAACTGCCATAATTAAGGAAAAATGAACTCTGCTGAACTGTAAAAAAATATATAATATATTTATTCAAGATTATTTCATAATGTGTTATTATCTATTCAGTATTGGCCATTTAGTTCTACAGGAGGATCGTAATAACTCTTCAATGGAGGAACATCTGGCATTAGGAGAACAGATTATTCACTTCATCTGGTGTGAAAAGAAGGGAAGCACACTGAGAGAGACATTTAAAGTAAATCACTAATCCCCACTCCATCACTGCACTGACGTGAGTAGTGTACAGCCATCATATCCATAGTAAACCCAGCTGGTGCTCTAAAGTCATGCAGAGGGACAGATGAGTATATTTAGCAGAATATGGAGACAACTGAGGAAAATTACATTTTACAGAAATGTGTTATTCTTCTGAAGTAATAGACTATTCAGTATGTTTCATTAAAAAAGAGCGCAAGGGAATAAACAGAAATCCTGAGGGTACCTGGATGATGGTGTACAGAGACTGTCCGTATATCTTCTTGAAACTGGCTCTGATGTCCAACATGTCCACCTCACTCCTGGACACCATTATCCTCATCAGAGTGTCGTCATCAGTTCCAGCTCGCTAAATACACAGAAAAAATAAATTAAATAAATCTTGTTCAGCAGACAGAGTTAACCATGCATGAAATTCAATCCAGTTGTACTCAACAAACACAAAGCATCATCATTCAGATTTTCTTTCACTTCTTTCAAAGCAGAACATTTCAGGCACAGGGTGTTCTGCTTTACTATAGTGTAAGTCTTATAAAAAAAAAGGTGTGGTGATCTGCCATTTATAATGGTCTTTTTAATAACTGGAAGTAAAAGAAAGGAGCCTGTACAGATTTGTTGGTTTAGTGAACTTTTTTTACATCATTTCAGAAGTCACTGTACAGTAAAATGAAAAAGTCTATTAGAAAGAAGGTGCACCCTCTTTGGTTCTAAGGTTCAATTATCAGGGCATAACAAAAAGAAAGAAAGAAAGAAAGAAAGAAAGAAAGAAAGAAAGAAAGAAAGAAAGAAAGAAAGAATTAAAGAAAGAAAGAAAGAAAAATCTGCTAACTGAGGCCAGTAGAGTCTGAGATATAGCTCTTGGGTCTGTGCAATTTCTGTGGCATTGCGTGGTCTAACACTGGGTTGGAGCACCAAATCACAGCAACAGTTGCCTCAATGCACTTTATATTGTAAGGTAAAGACCCTATAATAATACTCCTGGAAAGATTGGCAACTGCCTCAAATGTTTTCTTTATATTAACAGTCTATATCATTCTAGATTATAGACTTCAGTTTCTTTGTAAACAGCTTTTTAACCCTCTACTGATTGATGAGCAGCAACAATTACTTCTCTAGAGTTATTGCTGATGTTGTTCATTCTTGACATTTTGTTAACATTAAATTTCTAAACAGAATTTTAAACTTGCTGATGATCAGCTGATCAAGTAATTTTGATTAGCAGTAGCTGGCTGCTACGATAAGGGTGTACTTACTTTCCCCTACACGACTTCAGCATTTTGGCTTTTTTGTGTTAAATTTCCACACGCTGAATGATGTCATGTGGTGATCCTCAGAGGTTCTGATGACTCTAACTTCAGAATGGAAGGTGTACTTTCTTTCCCAAAATCTACAGTTATTACACAGTGAACCTTGAGTTTGTGCTTCAAATATTAATTCAACATTTCGGAAAAAATGCTTGTACATTTTCTTGCCCAGATTTGAAAGGCAGATTCAGGCCTCTTCCAGGTTAGTTAAGCTTTTAAACTATAGCCTTGTAAAGACCATTTTGTTTTGATGGGTTTTTTTTTTTTTTTTTGCTGTTTAGATGTAGAAAACAGCCTTTTAGTTTACTGGAAAATGACTACACAGTCACTGCTCCTTGATTTGACTTCACTTTTGTTGCCCTATTCATTCTAATGCAACAGCTTGTATGGTAGCTGCTCTTCTGATTTGAATTTAAAGTCTTCTTAATATACTGATCTTCTCATATTTGATCAAGACTAACATGAAAATAATTTGAATTTATGTTCCAAATACTGAAGCATCATGGAGGGTTAAAAATGACACCAACACCAACCTCAAAATGTAATGTAGTCGAGTTATCTTTTTTGACATATTTAATTTTGTTAAGATTGTTATTTATTATATAATTCATATATTTTACAGGTGAGTGATCGGTGAGTATTTTCATTAATTAGACTAGAGCGATGTGATAATGAGACATACCCTCATAGCTTTATATAGTCTCTCAGCAAAGAAGTTTGGGATGCTCCCGGCACATTTCACTGTGGAGGAAAAAGACAAAAACTGATGAGGCTATGTGCAAGACTACATTTTTTTGTAAAGTTAAGCTGACACTGTCGGATGTTCACTTTTTACTATCAAGTGTTATCTTCTGTCATATTTTATTCAGCATTTCTTGAAAGAAAACCCCCTCCAGGGATATTCTGATTACTTGTCCCCGTATGTGATGCCTAAATTATCACCCAGATAAATTGTGGCTCTTACCAACAGCCAGCAGCAAGTTCTCCAAATTCCCAGTGGTCTCGCCTCTAATGCTATCCTCTATGTCAGAGCCAGAGAGCTTCTTGTAGGCAGCAAATACTGCAAAAAAACCAAAAGAGCCACAGTGACAGACACTCATACATCCTCATTAGAGAGAAACACATCAAGCAATTTTCAACATGAACCTGTTTTTACTTCAGGGCAAAAAATATGTCGGTTTCAGCCCTTAGATGATCTCTTTGTGCACAATATGAGTGTGTTTTGGTGAGTTCACTGGATTACATTTCTTTTATTGCATTTATATAAATCTACCTGGCACTGTGTGTAAAAGTAATTGGCTATCCCTTGTTAAATCATGAATTAATTGTGATTAACCACATTTTTTGGAAAGTCAAGTTCAGTTTCACTAGCCACACCCAGCCTGATTACTGTCAGTCCTGTTGAATCAAGAAATCACCTAAATATAACCTGTCTGAGAAAGTGAAGTAGGTTAGAAGATCTCACATCAACCCACAATTTAAAGAAACTCGAGAACAGATAAGAAACAGTGACAGAATGCTGGCAATGACTCCCACTCCCTCCATAACACACTGGAAATCTGAAGAGCAGTTTCAGCAACAGGTTCCTTCAACCTTGCTGTCTGAGGGGACGTTATAGGAGGTCGTTCCTTCCCGCTGCTATCAGACTCTTTAATTCATCCACTTGGGTCAGATCCACACAGGTGGAACAGTATTAATCGCACCTCAATGTACCCTGTCACTTTTGTACACCATGACATATTTGCACAGATACTTGTCCTTTTATATATATGTATATTTATGTTTATATTTGAGCTATATCTGTATATTTATCTATTTATCTTAATATTTATCTATCATAACTGTTTCTACACTCACATTTTATGAGTGCTTGTTGTTTGTTGTATATTTGCTGCTATGACAACTCAATTTCCCTCTGGGATTAATAAAGTTTCTCTCATTCTCTGAAACAAAGTCATTGACATCTGTTAGTGAATCGGTTACAAAGCAAGACTTTCTAAGACTTTCAGACTCCAGTGAACCATGGTGTGAATCATCCACAAACTGAGAAAATTTTGAACTATCTACCAAGTTACTCTAAGAGCGCACTAACGACTCATTCAGGAGGTCACAAAAAAAACCCAAACAACACCCAAAGAAATGCAAACCTCACTTGTTTTAGTTAAGGTCAGAGTTCATGATTCAACAACAAGGAGGAGACTGGGTAATAATGCCATCTATGGGAGAGTTCTAAGATGAAAACCATTGTTAATCAGAGAGTACACAAAAGCTCGTCTCATGTCTGCCATTTATGATCCCCAAGACTTTTGGGAAAATATTTTGTAGACTACCAAGACAAAGGTTGAGCTTTATGGGAGTTTTGAGTCCCATTACATCTGGTGCAAAACTAACAGCATTGTATAAAAAGAACACCATACTAACAGTCAAATGTGGTGGTGGTAGTGGGATGGCCTGGGGCTGCTATGCTGCTTCAGGGCCTGGACAACTTACCCAAACTCCATCGATGGAACCATCAATTTTGCTTTCTATCAGAAAATCCTAAAGGACAATGTCCAGCCCCCCCCCCCAAAAAAGAGGATTTTTTTTTGAGTGGTTTAATCAAAGTCCAAACTCTGATTGAGATGCTTAGGCTATTCATACTTCAAAATCCTCCAGTGTGGCTGAAGTAAAGCAATTCTACAAAGAAGAGTGGGTCAAAATTCACAAAATGTGTCCACAGTGATGTGAAAGGCTCATTGCCAGTTATTGCAAATGCTTGACTGTTGTTGTTGCTCTCAAGGATGGTACAAGTAGTTATTATCTCCAATAAATCCAAGATCTATTGGAGATCACGGTCTGGTTTTCATTAGTGGAGAGAAGGTTGAACAAGTGACAACTTTAAGGTTAAAATTGTCTCTAGTGCCATTACTGAATGGTAATAGGTGAAATTGTAAATAAGTGTTTATATGTGTGTGTTATTGTACATGACGTGTTCCACTCGATTCTCCAAAGTAAATTTCTTTCAAGGAAGACAATAAAGGCTAATCTAATCTAAATCTAATGAAGTTTAGGGGTCAATTACAATTATGTAGGTAATGAATAGATTTTTTTCCTTAATTAATGAAACCAGCCTCTATAACTGCATTTGGTCTTTATTGGTGTTATCTTTGTCTAATATTAAAGTCTGTTTGATGATCTGAAACATGTCAGTGTGAGAAATATGCAAAAACTAGGTAATCAGGAAGAGGGAAAGTATCATCCCACACTAGCCACATAAAAATCAACCACTGGAATCATTTTTCCAGTGGTATATTTTGAACAATCGAAACTAATTGGCACAGATACAGAGGCATCAGTGTAAACTGAGGTAACTGACATATTCCTGGTGTACCGCACTGCCTCATCAGTTAAAAAGTTGAATGTTGACGCAAATGCAAAAGAGACTGTCCTAACCACAAAAATGACACAGATTGTCTGTTGTTTACTTAATGACCAAATGACTTCAAGCTTCAAACCTTTCCTGATAAACAACATATTGCAGTTGTGGAGCAAGTTAGTAGCTTTTTGCCTCTTAATGAGGACCACAATTTTTAGAGTTCAGAGAATAGGTCAGCATATGTGTTTGAATTGAATTGAATTGAAAGCCTTTATTGTCATTATACATAGTATAATAAACGAATTTGGAAACAGCTCTATAAAAGTGCACACGTGCTTATAGCACATTATAAAAACTGTACAATAATATAACTATACACTACTATAAATATAAATACACAGTACAGTGCTGACACAGAGACAGACAGGCAAAGAACTGATGATATTTCAGTGCAGATTACTTTTGTACAAGTTTGAGTTGAGTATGGTGATGGCTTTAGGGAAGAAGCTATCCCTGAGTCTGTTTGTTCTGGCCCTTATGGATCTATAGCGCCTGCCAGAGGGCATTAGGTTGGAAAGATGGTAGCCGGGGTGGGTAGTGTCCTTTAAAATGTTTCTGGCCCTACTAAGACAACGGGAGTTGTAGGCGGCAGACAAGGAGGGCGGGGGCCGGCCGATGATTTTTTGTGCTGTGTTTACCACCCTCTGCAGTCTCTTCTTGTCTGCCTCCGTGCAGCTGGCGTGCCACACTGTCACTGCATAGGTCAGCAGGCTCTCGATGGTGTAGAAGGTCACAAGCAGCGGGGTGTTTAGTTGCTCCTTCCTGAGCACCCTTAGGAAGTGTAGCTGCTGCTGGGCTTTCTTGACTAGGGCCGTGGTGTTTGAGCAGGTTTATATCCACTACATATGTTATATTATATTGGTTTCATTTAATTGTGAAATTAATATATTTTTTTTGTATTTTATCTTAGTATTGCTGCGTCATTTTACCAAACCAAACTTGTCTCCATTCTTTATTTTAATAAAAAAAAGTTAAAAAGTTACTAGATCAGAAAAACAGTCAAACGAGTAATTTGATAGAAACTTGTCAACAACTGACTTTTAAAAGACTTGCTAAAGTATGGCGATCTGGTTGTTATTTGTTCACATCTGACTAAACCATTGCACTTTCTATGCTCTCAACTTAGTTTCCACAATCTGTGCTGTTTAAACATGTTTCACTGATATTTCCTGCACATTTTCTTACACTTTGACTTTTTTGTTTTCATTTTTTCTTTTTCAGTGTTTGTCTTACACAGCTAACGGATGCCCTGAGCATATCACAACATCCAAATGGGCTGGCACAGGCAAACTGGCAAACTCACCTTTTCTGAGATGTTCAGCGCTCCTGTTGCCCAGAATTGTGATAAATTTTTCCTCATCTGTGCCAAACTTTCCCTCACCAGCAGCATACAAGTCCTGTAATGGAAGACCACACACCGATGTTCATACTCTCTCTCACTCTCACTCTCTCTCTCTCTCACACACACACACACACACACACACACACACACACACACACACACACACACACACACACACACACACACACACACACACACACAGCAACCTCGTGCTGACGTGATTTATTGAAACACATGTTAAGAAATGACAGCCTTGTACTGTGCCAAATCAACAATGTCTTTTCCCCCTCTTTGTTATTAGATTAGATCTAGATTTCCTGATTTTATGTCCTTCACCAAAGGAAGGTTTTTGCTTTTTTTTCTATCCTTGCTCAGAAATATTTTATCATATGATCAAATACCAAAATAATAACATATTCATATGAGTCATTTATTATTGCTTTTTAATGAATTATCCATTGCTTATTTCTCCTAATTTGATCACAGAGTGGCTTAACACTGCTCTGGTGTTATGAGTCAAGACGGACTGCTAGTCATGATAATTTGGTGTGTGTTTAGATACATGTTATTGAATGTTAATGTCTGCTACATGTAATGGTTTTAAAACAAGATGCCATAATAATAAAGGTTAATTTCCTGCTGTTAATTAATTTATTATTATTACATTATTATTATTATTATCATTCTTGAAAAAAAAACAGACTTGGGCAGAGTGCTCGCCCTTTAGCTTCACTGGCCTTTGGAGAGCATGTATCAGTATGATCCAATTATTAATAATCAAGATAATACACAGGCAGTTTGCATGTTTCAGGATTTTTTTAACATTGCGGGTAATTTTTTTTTTATAAAAGTCATTCACTCACATTAATATCAAAACGTAATTATTGTAAATCTTTAAAAACATGTTGTATAATAAATCAGGAAAGAGTCTGTTGTTCCAGTTTATCATTCCTAAGCTGACCTCATCATATAGCTCTTTATTAAAGGTTAGGTGGCTTTAATTCGTAGGTCAGATATGTACATTGACCAGCTGGCTAATAATTTGAGTTTTATTCATGTTTGCTTATTACACACACCTCTGCATGTCTAATGCCACCTTTTGGTACAAGTAGAGGAAGAATTAAAAAATTATATCAGTGTGTAAAGTTCCCCTTGAGGCACAGACCTTACATTTCCTTAAACTTAAACAGACTTATTGAATATCTGGAAAACTGTATATTTATAGTGATACCCCAATGTCTATCTATTAAACATCATGCAGTGAGCTTAGCACACATACTGGACATGTGGAAAGAGTTAGACTGTGTCTCTCCAAAGGTAACAAAATCTGCCTCCCTACACCTCAACACCTCACACATTATTTATCCAGTACAAAGATCGAAGTGTGTACGTGACAGTTCAATCATTTACTGCAGGGGATATGTGCAGGACTTTTTTGGTAGAGAGCTATAACTTCTTGGAATCTTCACTGGGTGGCTGGAAATCAATACTAGTTGAGAAATAATCCTTATTTTTTATTTATTACATTTTTTTGCCATGTTAAAAATGATCTCCTAAGCCTCCCTATACGATACCCAAAAAGTTAATTCTGTTGATCTGGACGTATTGATTTCAGTCGGAGAAACGTTTCGTCACTTATCCAAGTGACTAGGATAAGTGACGAAATGTTTAAAGTAATCCCTGTTTACCTTTTAATGGGCTTTGGTGAGATGCCTCCATTTATTCTTTCTCTGAAACAACCCATTTTATCTCCTCTTATTTAAATTAACCTTGTTCTGATAGGCAAACAGTGAGTGTCTGCAGTCGTAGAACATGGTGCAGGCTCTGTCATGGTTTGGGGCTTTATTTCAGCCACGGGTGTTGGAGATTATTGAAATTAATGGAATTATGAATTATTAATGCAGAGAAGAACCATTTGATTCTGATACAGCATGCAATACCAGCTGATAACAACAACTTAATTTTTAAACATGACAATGATCCCACAGTGCCAGGGCAGTAAAAGCATGCATAGATAGAAAAACACACAATGGAACACTATTATGGGCATTGACTACTCCCAGGAGAGCCTGGACATCAACATTATTGAAGCAGTGTGGGATCATCTTGATAGAGAACAGAACAAAAAGGCAGCCGACCTCCACAGAAAAGCTTTGAATATCTTTCAAGAAGCCTGGGCAACTATTCCTGAAGGCTACTTGAAGAAATTACAAGAAAGCTCAGACTGTGTTAAAACATGGTCAAATATTGGCTTTCATCCTTTTTAGAATAGCATAAGCTCTGTTTTTGTCATATATGTTCCACATTTCAATAAATTGCTGCACTTATTTCCCATTTTCAAGTAAAATATAAAGAAATGAAGTGTGACTCAAGACTTTTTCACAGTACTGTATACAACAAATAAGGAAAACATAGTAGTCCTGTAAAAACAATGGAACTAGACATTAAAAAAAACATCTTGATTAACACCAGTGTGTAATTGGGTAATAATAAAAAAAAGTGATTTCTTGTTAATGTAGTGTTGAAGTTGCTTGAATTCGCTGGACAAACTCACAAAGCTAAAGCGGAAAGCCAGCTCTTGCCATGTGTATTTTTATCTCATGTTCTTCCTTCTTACCTTAGCGTCTTTCTCGATCTTTTCCTCGTCTACTCCCTCCTCCCTACTCCCCTTTGCAGCCAGACGAAAAACAGAGAGGTAGGAAACCAGACAGGTACAAAGACAGGTGGACAAACATAAAGTAAAGTAGGTCAGTGTGGATGGAAACATGGTGCGCTCAGACCTCTCAACCCAGGTAACATCTGAACACCTAATTAAATGATCCCTCAAATCTACAAGAACCATGAAAATTACTTTTCCTTCTGTAAAAACATCACATTAAAGAAACTGTCATCCCCCCTCCCCCTTTCCAGCCTACACCTCTCATGACTTTCTAATGGCATCACTGTAGGATCTCATTATCAGGAAAAGAAACATAAGTCTTTCCAGCAGTGCCCTTCTTTACCTGCAGCAGGATCACCAGGAGTTTCTGATAGTGCCCTGAGGTGTCACCACAGATATCCTTCTCCAGCTTTCCGCCGAACTCTGGAGGAAAGAAGAGAAGGGGGGCAGACGATTGCTTACAGTTCCTGTTCACGACAGTTGCTAATGATTTCAGTCGACCTTAGTAGGCTGTCCTCTGTTTTGCAGAATGAGCCATGAGAGGAGAGATTTGATTAGTTGACTAAGGGTCTATGCTTTCGTCCAGATCAGATAAACTGCATTCTCTGCCTTGGGCCATTTGAGTCTTTGTTATCACATATTTTCCATCACGGTTTGTTGTAAGTCACAGCTGCTATGTTAGAGACCTTTCATTAAAGTGTGACAGGTGATACAGAGGTGCAGTGTGTTTATTACTCTGATGACAGAACATATTACACTGAAAATAAAAAGGATCAGCACCACACTATGGGCTTTAAATAAGCATGGTACTCTAGAGAAAAGAGCAGATATTATAAATCTATATGAATAAAGAAACTATATATATATGATATTGCTGTTATTTGTTATATGTTAGACTGTTATTTCTGTACTATGCAGTAAATTGACAATAGGCACGCCATCATAGGTTTGGGACTAAAATACTTGAGGGAGGGGTTTGCATTAGGACGGGCATTTAATGTAAAATCTGTTCCAACTCAAGTATGCAGATCCATCTGTGAGCCCTTGGGAATGAGACCAGACCTTTATTTTACTAGCAAAAAGTTAGCATGAGTGCCTGTGCATTGCTCCTATACAGCTTGGATATCCAAGCTGTATAGCCTTGCTTGCTACCCTCAGCTAATAACTTAGCATTCAACCATCTTGTCTAAATATAGTCACTTCTGGCTTTTGTGGTGTCCAAAACTAATGTTTTGGCTTCAAAATGTGAATTTCTTATTCACAGTTGTCTTATGTAAAATCTATGTTTGCTTACAGAGTCATAAGGATAAAGAAATTCAAACTTGTGCTGTTTACTCTAATGTAGATCCCCAAATTTCCTACACAACCATCATATAAATTTAACAAAGAGTTGGAACAAATTAAACTGAGTGAGAAGTTGGACAACTTGTAAGCACAAGGAAAAGGCCAGATAATTTTCAGCTAACTCAGCCTATTAGCTAATTAGCAAGTCAGTGTAATCCTTAACCCTGCGATAGACTCGCAACCTATCTAGTGTACCCTGCCTCTCACACTGTTACACACTGTTCCTGCTACTAAGTGACCCCAAATGGAATAAGCAATTAAGAAAATGGATGGATGGAATTTAATCTCTATAGTTTTAAGCAAATTAATTTCCTATAAAAATCACTCCAGACACAGACTGGGTATCTTGATTTTGAATATTTGAAGGCCTCATAGGCACACACACACACACACACACACACACACACACACACACACACACACACACACACACACACACACACACACACAGTTTATATGCAATACCTGTTCTTTAAAGATTGCCAGCCAATCAGAAGAATTAGCTGCCTGATTCTTTAACACTTGCCTGTGTTGAAGAATCAGGCAACTGCTAAAGCTCTCTGGAGACCAAAGAAATTAGCAACATAAGACACACACAAGATATGTTTTAGTATTAGTGCGTTATCAATGCAATATTAGCTACCTATAAAGTACATAAAAGGTTGGACGACTGGCCAGTTCAGACCTTTGTTTTTGCACATAATGTCACTTTTTTCACTTTCATTGATTTGTTTAGTTTTCATTGGATTTATTTTAGAAAGGATTGTGGTTTTGGTTAAAATGTCCCCTTGTCACAACAGTAACCCTACACATTGAAAAATGATGACTTGGAAGTGGTATAGTCATCTTAGTACTTTTATAAACTGGTGTGTTATTTTCAGCGCCCAAAGAATACTTTGCATGTAACTAAATTAGGTTTGGTAAGTTCCCATTTGCAACTAATAATCCAAACTGGATTCTTTTAATTATGACTCATTTCCTCGTTGTTATTTTTAACCTTGGCCCTGAAATGAAGCTTTAGTTAAAACATGATCTTTAAATTAATCAAATCCCCTTTGTGCCAAAAACTATCAAAACATTAATGGCAGTTTACTTTTAAAAAGTAAAAAGCTATAAAGCTTTTAAAGGCACAGATATCTTCTGCCAATGAAGTGCCGGTAAAACAAAACATCTTAATGTATTCTTCTAGATGCGTCATTATTTGTAGTAGTCACAGTAACCATGTTTGTCTGTTTTTCTCTGCCTCTTCATCAGTGGAGTGTGTCACCTTTCTTGTACACTTTGGTGATTTCTTTAATCTGCTCGCCAGTCCTGGAGGCCAGGATCTCAATTAGCACTTCATCTTCAGTCCCGGCACCCTGGGAACCCGACGCATGAGATAAATGGAGTCAGTGTGAAACAATATCCATATCTGTTCAATATTTAATTTTAGTACATGTTTATTATATATTAGGCTATATCACTGATTAGTAATATGAAAAGAAAAGAAAGCCTAAAAGTCGATAAAGAAAAATATAGAAATAATAAAAGATAATAAGAGATGTACAACTTGAGAGCATAGCAGAGTTAAAAGGTTTGCAATTAGAGAACGAATAGGTTCAGTACTAAAGAGAATTATCTTTGACGTTCACTTCTCTATGCTGCAATTAACCTTACAGCAAGACTGTCTGACAAACCTAACTAATGGAGGAGTGGGTGTGATAGGAATGTTGAGGCCAAGTCCTAAATGCTTTGCTCTCACTTTGACTAAACACTTCATTTGCACATGGGTAATGCAAATGTAAATGTGTCTGAAGAATAATGAGACAGAAAAAAAATTCATTTGTAACTCATATGAGGATCTGAGAGTTTGCTAAATGTTTTTCCCTCATGCAATTCCCTTCTAACTTTATGAGCCTCCTGTGACCTGAAAAAGAGCACTCATAAAATGTCTGAAATGTCTAAGATACAATATAATATGTCCAGTTTGATCTGACAACTTTTTTCATTTGAGTTTCACTGAAGGTACAAAAGATAGATCTAATGGACTACAATGCTCCAATGCTGCAAAACAAAATGTTTGCAGGAGATAGAGAGAGAAAGCTTAACCAATTTAAAGATATCTGTATATGAATTTTTGGAATATATTGGCAAAAGAAAAAAGAGTTATGGTATTTGAGACTTTCTAGATTCTAGTTTTAGTCTGTTTGTATTTAAAATTGTATTGACAATTTAACAAACTGTCAAAATTGCAATCTCAAAATATTGAGCTATAACTATGAACTAACTTTAAATACAATTATCTGCATTCATCCAGTGCATGGAACAGAAAGTCTTGGCTATTGATTATCAGTCATTCATTGTCTGGATGTCACCAAAACCCCCTGTATCATTTGGCATTACCCCCTGCAGCTAAGTCATCAGATGACAGTTTCAATTTTACTGTAACAATGAAAACAAAAAGGCTAAAACCACCATGTAGTACCTGTGACAAAACACAATAAGTCTTTTGTGCATGAATTTAATTGTTTTTTTCCTTGCCTTTGTTCTCGGTTTTAAACATGTCTTAGTCATGGCTACATTGTCTGAAGTCTAAAGCAAGCTGTTGAATACAAACAAAGTAATCTGAAAGAAAAGAGCTCTGCAACAAGCTGACAAACTCAAAGCCAGCAGTATGATCACCTTATGCAGTCATCACAGCTGTTACTGCTGTCAAACTGTAGTGAATTACACATCCAGCAAACTTTTGACAAACAGGTCCAATATTATTCTTGTCATCCACCAACTCTGGATAAATGTTATAATTTAATTTAACAATTTAATTTAACAAATTTAATTCAATTTAATTTTAACTCTTAGATAAATATAATGTCTCCACTAGCTATTTGTTGCTGGACAGCTTAGAGTTTAACATTTTTCTACTTCAGCTATTATTACATTAATACATAATCGTAGTTTCTGAATCTCTGAAGTCTAAAAGGGGCATTAGAAATAACAAATATGTATGAATTAATCAGAAATAAATAATACTTTAGTGGTTGCATGCATTATTATGGTATTCTTTTGAAAATTTGCTTGTTCAAAAATATTAAAGACTTACAAAGACTGCATTTTCATTATATTTCTGTTTGACTCAGATATATGAATTAGCAGACCTACAAAAACTGAATAGCCAGATAATAAGAAGTATGAGTAATGAGTTTTTCATGGCTGATGATCACTTTGGCTGTCAGTACAAGTGCACTCCCACTAATTTTAGATGCACCCTAAACCATTGTGTTCTGGAAACGAGCCCTGGCTTTTGGCTGAAAACAGCTGCTTCCTGCTGTTGGAGTCGAGCGTGATGATAGCATTGTAACATATCAGTAAATGTGATGTAACACCAAAATATTGAACTAAAAAAGAATGGGCATCAGAGATTGGTCTAAATGGTCTTTGTGGAGTTGTCAAGCAGCTTCTATCGCATGCTGTTAACATAAAATGAAAGGTTTTGAATGTCATGTGGGAAAATAGATAATAATACATGTTAGATGGCCTACCTGTTGGCCTAAAGATTTATAACGAAGCTGAGTTGAGTTAAGAGACTAGTAGCAACAGTGGCAGGAACTATTTTTTTATTATGTAGAAAGAGTTCCTGCCGCTGTTGCTTTTAGTTAAAAAGACAAACTGGAAAAAGGTCCTTGTGGTGGCAAACATTTTACCTTTTCAACCAACCTTTTCAGAACACTTTTTCAGTAATGTTTGAGTTCCATTTATGTGGGCTAAAGAGAGGGAGGGAGCTGGTAGTGTGCATGATGTCTTAGTAGCAATTATGTTTGCAACTCTTTTTTTCATGTATTAGATGCTTTATTGCTAATGTTGAAACTCTGTGTAATGTAGATTAAAAAAAAATTTAACCTTTTCATCTCTTGTAGTTGAAATCTGTAAAGTGGCTTCAATATGAATATAGTGCATTGACTATATAAAAGATGGACATAATCATAATGACATCACCTATTGGTTCGAGAATTCACTGCATTGCTGAACAGTATTATTTTGTTTCTATGTACAAAGTGAATAATAAATAACAGCAAAACACACACATGCACCAAAAATTGAAATTTCAGTGGTCCCTAATTTACTCATTTGTTTGTCTGGCTTTGAGAAGTTGAAATGTCTGTTGTGGGAAACAACTATGAAGTGTTTCCTAATCAAACATTATTCAAAAAAACATCACAATAAAAAAGTAGGCTTCATTTACATTTACATGAGACCTGTAACGTGGTTTAAGTTATTACCTTGAGAGCGTTATGCAGGAGAGTAGCATCATATAAGACAGATGGGGTCATCAGAGCCACAATAAGACTCTCAAACAGCCCACCGAGCTCAGATTTCAGTGCACTGACCAAGTCCTGTGGTCAAATAATTAATAATAATGAGAGGAGCAAAAACAGTAATAACTATATTAGTAACAGTGATATTTATATAAACCACACCCAGTGTTGGGGAGTAACGGAATACATGTACCGCCGTTACGTATTTAGAATACAAAATATGAGTAACTGTATTCCGTTACAGTTACCGTTTAAAAAGGTGGTATTCAGAATACAGTTACTTTGTTGAAATAAATGGATTACACGGCGGTACTTTCCTGTTTCATATTGTCGCGGGTCAGGATTGTTTGGGTTTGTTTGACAGCTACGTTCTGTTGTTCCAGGCGGCAGCGTTACGGTTGCCATGGTTACAGGGTGACACGCTCTCTCTCTGCGTGTTTCCTGGGTGAGAGAGCGCTTTTTTGTTGTTGTTGTTGTGCTAAGCTAAAAGGCAGAATGCTACAGGCATGGCCCTAAAGAATGTAGCCTCATGGGCAGTGTAGTCCGTGCTGCAGCGAGAATGGACTGTCATACACGTTATGTGTCTGTGAGCGAGGGAGGGAGAGAAAGGAAAGTCCGAGCTGTCACGGAGCAAAAACGGGAGCTGGAAGCATGTAAATATAATAATAACCACTGCAGCCAAGAAGAGTGCCTGACGAGCCCAGTTGTAAGTAAGCTATTAAGACTCGACTGTACACTGTGTTCGTGTTTTCCTCCGGAAAAAATAAGTTCGGTTGGAGCAGCCTTTCAACGCCTCTCTCTGTCTCTCGCAAAGTTGACCCAGACAACAAAGTAAAGCTAGTTTTCAGCTACGAGCCCGACACGAACCGACGTATTAGCCAGAGGTCCCTTTACTACGGTTCGGAGCCGCGGACCTTCAGTAACAGTAATAAATCACAGCAATAGTACATTCACGTAGTTGTAAACAGCATGATAATATATTAAGTAATCCAAAGTATTCAGAATACGTTACCCTCATTGAGTAACGTAACGGAATACGTTACAGAATACATTTTGGGGCATGTATTCGGTATTCTGTAATGGAATACATTTTAAAAGTAACCTTCCCAACACTGACCACACCGGATCCCAACATTGAAACCAGTAAAATAAGTTAAAAAACACAAAATGGCCATTCAGGATCTTGATGTGAAGAAGATGAGGGAAAAAAATTACATCTCACTGCTTCGCTTACACTTAGAGTATTCAATGTGACCTGCAGAAAAGGAAAATATATTTACTTTGCAAATTACTCACAGCTGGCTTTGTCTAAATTGTTTTCTGCCTCCAATGATTTGTGCATTGCAGGAACCAAATGAACAACAGCATATACCATTGTTATTTGAGTATGTGGCTCTATTTGTGTACACAAAAACACCCACAGCACTGTGCTCATCCAAGTGCTCTTTGGAGAAGTCCAGAAATCATAATTCTAGCTGAATACATTAGACATTAAGCAGAAATCCCCCATATTTCTGGATAACACAATTCATCTATTTGTTATTTTTTGTGTGTAGAATGAGTTTAATTTTTCAAGTCAGACTAATCAAATCCCAACAAAGAATGTGGAAAAAAGAAAATGACAGAGGATGTAATATTTTGCTCTGTTATAGAGAAAAAAGTAGACTCGGGCTTCAGATATTTTTGCAGTTGAGCACAATTGTGTAATGGCGTCATTACATTTTAATACATCTCATAAAGTTTCTCTGCAATACTGAGCAAAGCAAAAAGTCTCACGTTCTGGGTCATTTTGATAAAACACTGTAATATACAGAGATATCCCTGGAGCTGCTTTGTGATATATCTATGCTCTCTCAAACTCCTCCATCTACTTATACTTGAGACAGAAAGCAAATTAGCTTTCAGCTTTCAATCCACAGGTGGGCATAAAAAATCTTCACCGTGTGACAGAACAGTGAGACTATGAATGCTTAAAATTCTGTCTAACTAGCTGCACTGGATTCTGGTCCGTAGAGACTGGGGAGAACTGCCCTTCCTGCCACTTATTTGAGGACAGTTCAGTCTTGATCCAAAATCTTGCCCTTTAAATCACAGACTTAATGTTTTTGGCTGCCTTTTTGCTGTTAAAAATTGTTGAACAGAAGACAGCCAATAATGAAAAACCAGCAAGATTCTATACTTAAGTAATATAACAATGTGAAAAAAGCAAAGGTCCTGTATGCAAAATTTCACCTAGTTAGGTGCACAAGAAGGAATGGAAATGTTGTAAGTCATTAGGATTTATTCCTCTATCAGTTTCTTCCTGCTCCCTAATTGATGAAATAGGTATTGGAGAACTCATCCAAGGAAAAGCTCAAAACTGTAATCAAGTGCAATATTGAGGTTTTTACTTAAGCACATTTGTTTGTATTTTGAACACAGCTAATTCATTCTTTAATAGCTTTAAAATGGGACTCTGACATGCTAGTGCAGTGCTTTGCACTGTCACCTCACAGCAAAAAGGTCCTCAAATTCAGGCTAGGTAAAGTAAAAAAATAAATTAGTAAAATATAATGACTGTAAATTGCCTTCAGGTGTGAATGATAGCTGGAAGCTACGACACGTTGTAGTCCCCTTTGTTTTGATGTCAAATAACACAGAAGCCCCAAGTACCTGCTGTTCAGAGTTTTAGTTTGTGAGGGGCAGCCAATCAGAAGACAGTTACCTTAAAGGAAGAGGAGCTAAATAGTCTTTTTTGAGACAGAGAAAGTAGTGAGAGGTTGTATCAAGGCCCAATTTGACATAAATAAGGATTATTTTGAGTTGTGAAACAGACACAGCTGGAGTCTAAGACTAAATATGTTGGACTGGAAATAAGCATGAGAAGTGCACGTTAAATATACTTATATACTCATATTCTTGAAATAGTCACGATGTTACACATGCACAAACCTGCTGTAGACAGATACTCATTTCTGGGCTTATTACTTGTGAGCCCCATAAATGCTTCTACAACACAGAAGCATTTATGGTGCAGGAAGGTGGGGAGGCACATAACAGCTGACAGTGTGCAAGAGGTGGGGCACACTCATGACAAGACTAATACATCCCATGGTGAATGCAGAAAGACAGACAACTGTTCACGCTCAGTGAAACACCTGCAGCATATTTAGAAGGATGATATATTCTCTGTCCTCTGTGCCTGGGGTGAAGTTGACCATCAGCCAGGTTGATTTTGTGAAGTGAGGAATGCAGAGTGGATGGCACGACCTGTAATTGTATATCAGTTCTCTGTTTAATTCCTAGTGGCTCTTCTCACCTTTCCGTGGGCCTTTTTATATGCTGCCTTAATTTGCTGGCGCTGATCATTGCTGCGGGCTGTAAGAAGCATGAGGATGGCATCTTCATCTGTACCTGCACCAGAAATCATATAAACCTTAAATAATGTGTGGAAAATGACTCTGAAATCATCTGCAACGTGGGTCAAGACAAAAAAAGCTTTTCATTTCAAGTCTTTCTTTTCAAACACAACACAAATCCTTATTATGACAGCTTCCAGTATATCCTAACCTAAATGAGTCAGCCTGTTAGAGCATGAGATCAGGATTCAAAAGGATTGGCATGGCAGATGATCTAACAACCAATAGCTTTCTAAAGTCACCAGCACCTTAGTAAAAAAAAAAAAAAAAAGGCTCAGAGAGGCAAACAGGCTGAAGCAGCATGTGTCATTGTCACTCAGGGATCAAATGTTAAATTAGTGAAAGGTAATTATGGCACAAAGCCCAGCTGATCTGCAGTGACAGCACTGACTAAAGAACTGTACTTAAGTAGTGCAAGTCTGCTGTTTCAAGTTTGAGTCCACAGTGGTTTGCAGACAGGGAAACCATTAATTAGATCTAATGGTTCTGCTCGTACTGGTCATAAAGTGTTAGGAAAAATAATTTACAGTGTTATCGCTTTCTCTCTCTGACACACGCGTGTGCATGCATGCACGCATACATGCAAATACATACACACACACACACACACCTACACACACACACACACACACACACACACACACACACACACACACACACACACACACACAGAGCTTCTGAGAAGTAGTTTCAAAAAAAGAGACTCAGACCACAAAGTACTTGTCAGTTTTTTTTTTTAAGTTTCAGTTTTAACGTTGGTGATACACTAATTGGTAAAACACACTGGAAAAATGAAATGTTTTCCCATCGTCCAGATTATGCTTACAAAAGGGAGCAGTTCAGATCCTCTGACAGCTGTGTCAATGTGTTTTTATCTTTGTTCATTATCTGTTTTCACAGCCTTTTCTGTATTTACAACCACTACTGACAAATAAGAAGACAACAGTTTTTTATTAAATTAATATAGGATGAAATGACTGGTCATGCTTTTTGTAGCTTTGCCTCCTTACATCACCACAGTTGACTTTAAATCAAGCAATCAATATGTAATTATGTGCAGAATTTCAGCTTTAATCCAAGGAATGTTACAAAAATTGTGCATGACTATTTAGAAATCACAGTAGTTTTATATTTAGTTCCCCATTTTCAGAGGTACAGCTTTTTCATTGAATGACTTACACAGGGACCTGCCAAGTAAATAAATAAACACACCTAAGCAGCTAAAACAAGCTTTCAACTGTGCAAAGAATTCATTTTTTGTATTTATGGTGATCGTTGTGAAATGTTGCATACAATAGCCAGTTAATGTCGTATGACCTGCTAGTGTCAATGTGAAATGAAAGTGAGCAGCAATACATTTAAGCAGGATACTGACCAATCCCTTTCATGGCCTTATGGAGGATTTCAGCATCATGTTTGGCATTGAAGTTGACGTAAGGTCTAACGCTGCCTCGGTACGCCTGTAGGAAGAGAGCAACACATGTAAGTAATAAAACATTTGCAACAAGCAAAGGTTTCCTTCATCTGTCTTTGTTATTAACAGCAGTTAGCATGCTGATGTGGATGCACTCATGTAAGTGCAAGTATGCATGCATTTTATATACCCAATACTCACTGTACTTTCACACATAGGTTATTACCTATTCTGGCTAGAATCATACATGAAAAAAAAACAATTATATTATGTTTTGTGCACCTATTGCACTTAAAATTAAATCCTTCCCAGATCAATTCTCAATTTAAAACCAATGGTAGTGCAGTAGTAGTAAATTAGTACAAGACTCTCATAACTTAAGCACCATTTCAGCTAGTCGGGTAGATGGTGCTTCATGCAATGCCCTTTTCTGGCAGAGAATAAAACTCCAGCAGAAATTTTTTATTTTGTGGGCATATAAATTTTAAGATACTGAAAATTGCAAGCGACTGTTAGTAGCAGCACTATAAACATTTGCCAAAGGCCATCAAAAACCCGCATGGGTTTAAATGTTGTCTAACCCAACAGTGAGGCAATACTTTAAGTATAACCTAAATCAGGTCTGACTGCTGGATTTTGTCAGCAGGTAATTTAAAAAAAATGTGTTTTCATCTTACTTGGACGTGCACACATTCTTAAGGGAAAAGGCCATTTGTAGAAGAGGCAGTAAAACATTTGCCTCAGCGGCAGCCTTGTAATAAACTGTGCAGGTGGAGAAGTGAACAAATATCTTCTCCTACACCTCTTTATAAAGATTTGTATTATTTCTCTTGTTGATCATTTGTGTGTGCTATTCTGTATTTTCATACAAAAATGGCTTATAAATGTTACAGCGTGCTCAAGAGAGCAACCTCCTTCTGCAACTTGACAGCGTCTCCTTGAAGTGTCAGTGCTACTGTCACTGTGTTTATTCTGCCTTTATTGTCAACCAGTTCAATTTGGCACCACAACTTCTCAAAAGCTTTTTTATGTAAAAGTTTTTAGCATTATTGTTCTTTCTGCTTTTTGCTACAAATTTTATCATTTTTATCATTCAGACTTTCTACTAAGACACACAACAGTTCTTTTTAGATGCTTCCTTGTAACAAGAGTAGTTCAACGTGTTTGAGTTTTATCCGAAACACCCTTCCTACTGCAACACAAAGGGGAATTTGTGTCTCTGGCTGGGATTGCACTAGCATTTGTAAACCACTACACTATAAAGCCACCTTTCTACTGAGACACACAATGTATACAAAAGATGAACATCTGCTTTAACATCTCCCAGTAGTTGGGCATTTTCACTGTGGCAATCTTGGTGTTTTAAAAATGGTGCAAAGGCTTGAATCTAGAACAGAAATTCATCTGGAAATGTTTACTTTACCTTTTCCCAACATTAAGTGAGGTGTCTCAGCATTTATCAGATCAACTGTCCTGAAATACACTAGTAATCTTAACAGTCGCCTTTTACAAAGCAGCCTTATGATAAAAAGTCATGTGTGACTGAAAGATAAAACCATGTAAAGAAGTCCTTTATAAATTCTTACTCTGACATGTGAAGAAACCTATTGTCCAAACGTAACTGAACATTGGGGTCAAGAGCAGCTCTGAAGGATAATTAGCCAAATCCGCATCACATGAAATAACACACAAAAAGCAAAAAGATAGTTGTGACAAAACTCAAAACGACTGACGGATAATTCCATGTCAGTTTATCAACTGCCTCCCAGCTGACCAGCTTGGATTTGCCAGAAAAAATGCCAAGGAAAATAGGACTCGATTACACACATACTCTCTTTTTGACCAGGAAAAATAATTTCTTACTGGGCAGTGAGCGTGCATAAATTGAATTAAAATATCTTGCTCTACTTCTGAAACAGTCTTTGGCTGCCATAAACATATAACTGAACTAAAAATCTCATATGGGGAAAATGAGAGAGAGAACCATCAGAAATGTAGGATATTAGCATTAGCATATTAGCATATTAACAGAAACTTGTTCTTTCAGCTACCTACATACATCTATGATCAGATGATTTTTGTTTGTTTGGTTATTATATGAAAAATTGAGATGGAATTGTCCATGTTATGCTGTAGTAGGTATTGTAGTAAACTTTTCATTAGATGTCTAAGAATGGATGAATGGATGGATAATTAAATGAAGATATAAGGGATTAGTAAGCAAAGCACTAAAACTTAAAGGCAGCACTGGGTGTTTGTTTGTGAGTGTGTCAAACTGTAAATGACTTACCTATACTGTACATTAGCGGGAAACATTGAAAACTGATACATGTCCATTGAGCATTTTTAGAGACCAGAATAACTTTTTGTGTATAACATTCAATGTATAACCATTGACGTCATGCTCAAAAACTACACATTTGCCTTTGTCTTTATCTTCACCAATATCTCATCTTCTAAAATTTTATTCTTTTCTCTTTTGGCTAAAAGCTGTTCCAGACTAAATCCTGGGAGATCACAGGTCAGGTCCTATCAGTTAAAGATGACTTGAGATTTATGGATTACAGATGCCCAAGTTACATATGAGATTCTTTAGATTTACTTAAGCAAGGTTTTTATGTCCAGCACTTTTTAACACAAATATAAACTCTCTAGAGGCAATAAGCTGGATATATTTTGTTCAAAGTATCTAAAAAATTCACCTGCTGGAACATCAAATCAGACATTTAAGAGGATTACTGATGTAGATTTATATATTTTTTTTACACTGTGGATCATTATTCCTGTGTTTCTGATTTTTGTAATGACAACATTTTCAATATACCTCAATCACAACTAGACTATATAGTGGAATAAATAAATGGTTTTAGCCTTAGTTGATTTAGAAGTCATACCCAACCTCAAAATGTGGTTGTTTTATTCACTTATTTTAGTTTTTAAGTAAAGATGGAGTAGTCTCCTTGAAGAAACCATCATGCAGTGCCATCTCCCAACTGTCTCTTGATGAAATTGTAAGCCAGTGGGGACACAATAGAGACAGGTGCCTGCAGTTTCCATGTACATGGTAATACAATATGGTACAAACTAGACCACCATCATCAACTGAAACTGAGTTCTTTCTTCACATGTCCTCATTAGACAGTCTGAGGTATCGCAGCACACTGATGGGGATAAAATCAAATCAAGGATATCAAATGAAGCTGCTGCTTCTCTTTTTGTGCCAATGTAAGTATACAGCGCAAGGCATACTAATGTTTTTCTAATGAGTGCATCTTCACGGAAACTCCTTTCGGTGAAATGAGGCTCATTAAAGAGTCAGGGTATCCACACACACCAAGTCTTCGTGGAAAAAGGAAATTGGAAAAATGAGAATTTAGCTAAATATATAGAGGGAAAAATAATTTAGGGCTACATGCAAGCCAGTTGATTGAGCTATTTGTGATGGGCATCGTTTCAGAACGAATGTCACAGTGACTTGCAAAGGGAATGACCTTTCAAGAGTCAAGCCACACTTCATTACACAAACAAAGTCCTAGAGCTGCAGCTTAACAGGAGGGATTCTTGGCACTTTGCATAGCTTGTCTTTTCACAGAGCACAAAACAATGAAAGGACACACTTACCATGCTTTTTTTTTTTTATTGATGATTGAAGATAATGGCTGTCAACTGAAAGGAAATGAAACAATTTTTTAAATTATTGAAACAAAGGCTTAGATTCACTGGATTTATTCAAAAACAGTATAAATCCAGTGGAATTACTCAACAGTAACAAGTTTCTGTTCTTACCAACTGATGTCTGTCTTCTCCTCCACACAGATGATCTGGAGTCAGGTAAGCTCTTTATTTTCTTCCCCCTAAAACTCCTCCTCACTAAGGAAAGCTGACAAGATGCACATCCTCATCTGCAGGTAGTGTTGCCTTTCACTGACAGTCAAACGTGAGATGGTTAGCTCATGCTTCAAGTCACCTTTGTGTGACTTTTATTAAGTGGTTAAAAATTTCTACAAATTTTCACAGACAGCAGTTGTTATTTTTTAGAATGTGTGATGCTGATCGCATATTTAATTAATTTGAACTCTTTTAAAAAAAAATGCAAACATGTTAAAGTTCCACCAGTCTATCTGAAACTGTTAGTAATACATTTTTTAATCATTTATTCTTTCCTCTTTTCTTATGTTTTTTTCAAGTTTTATTACTAGTCTTGTATATTTTTGTTTCCATGCTTTTCTGTGAGCAAATTTTGTTTGCACTCTAGAAATACATTTTCTTTATTGTTTTAGTGGCCCTATTAAGGGGTTGATTATTTGCTTTAAATTATCTTAAATTTAACCCTAACAAAAAATCTGTTATACCAAGTCTAAAGTCTGTAGTACTCTGTAGTTCTTTATACAAATGCTCCTTTGAGTTTGACAGTTAAAATAGTTGTATTCTGTTTTTAGGGCCAACAATTGGCTGAGGTGGAGCAAATTTGATATATTTTGGACAATACTGAGTAGTTTACAAAAATGCATTCATCATATAAGCTTATATATTTTCTGTATAAATTCCTAATTAGCAATTAGGTGAAGTATAATATAAGTGAAATGCAAAAACCAAGTTTTCTGAAAGAAGGCCAGAAACTTTAAGATGTGTATTGATTCATTTGTTTGTTATTCTCACTTCTTCTCTTGTTTGAATTTAAGAACTACCATTCAGGGCCATGTTTAATTCCATTTATGGTCAACTTCCTGGGGAGAATGTGCTAAGTATAGTATGCAGGAGGGGGATGTTTGCAGGATGTGTTGATTTTAGGAAATAGATTAAACTAAGATTCATTTAATTTATTACTGTATTGTTATTTCCAGGAATCAGAGGCAATACTGTCATTACAGACAGGAGCTGCAGCATTATTTTGTGTCAAAAAGAGCAGGTGCTGCAGACTTTTTTCTAATTTCTTGTTTTTTTCTCTTTTTTTGATAATTTGATTTGCTCAACCTTTTTTTTTTTTTTTTATCAGTTTCAGTCAATCTAAATATAAAACACTGATCCACTTGACCTGATGAACAGTTTAAAGGCTCTTTGTTTCTGCCCCACCACTTAGCCATGTCTCACATATTGTACTTGGCAGCACTTGGTTGCCTTCCACCCAGAAACCAGAATGGCATATGAGAAAATGTCTTTGGGTGATTAATAGCATGTGCCCATAATTACTCCAGTGTCTTGAATCAATGCCTGAGAGAGGTAGTGTTCTATTAAATAATAAATCAGTATTTTAACATGCAGGCTTAATTCACTGCTCTTTCTGCCTCTGTCTACATTTAGCTTTTTGTTTCATGCTCTACATTAACATGGTTTCAAGCATGGCTACTCAGAGGTTAATGTGCAAACAGGACACAAAGAGGAGATGCTCGATGGCTGATAGGAGGGAAGGGATCAGCGGAGCGAAGCACCACGGCACAGCTCACATATCATTATAGTTGTCTCCCTCGCAGCAAACCTTAATTAAAGTGAGCACCTGTGAGAAGATGAGAGTGTGAATACCATCTCTGAGGTGATCCAGTTACGGAAGCTCACAGTTTCATTTCACAGTCTCGCAGGCAGACAAGGAGCCAATTTCCTTGATTCCCAAATAAACAAGCGTATAGCAGCTAATAACAAACATATCAGATTGAATGGAGATATTTTTCAGGTAACTGAGATATCGTCTAGTCACCAGAGGCAGACATACACAAACTGAATGGATTGTGTACTTCTCTGAGTATTTAATATCTCACAGTCGGATAAGCTACAAGTTTAACATGTCAATTATGGTTCATATGAAGTGTTTGGATAATATGTGCAGTTTTTACAAAAACAAATTTCTCATTCTTCTCTCGTGTGGTATGTGCATGTAGATAATGACTGTTAAAAACACTATGGACACTGAATTACGATTCATATTTTTAGCAAAATCCTCATACAGTGCACCAAACTTCATGCCTGAATTAACCTAAAAAATATTTTAGCTGATCATCTTTATCTCTCAAATGATTTTTTTTTTTTGGGTGATAGTTTCAGATACATATCTATTTGTAATGATTTTGATTATAAACTCTAAATAAAGTAAGTAAGTAAACAAAAGATGGACATAACTTCCAGGTCTGAAAAGTAAAGCCAGTGCAAAAGTTCTTTTAATCTGCACTCCATCAAATGGCAAGCAGGGAGCTTTGAATGCCAGTAACACAATTGTTTTAATATAAAAATTAGAAATCAGGAAAATCAGTCTCTCTATGCTCACCTTTAATAATCAGAAGCTAATATATATGCTTCTATATGCTTCTATATATATATATATATATATATATATATACATACATATATATATATATATACATATATATATACACACACACACACACGTCTGCAAGGGATTTTCCTATAATTTCCTACCAATGACAATGTGATGGATGACATTGGCTGTCTTAAAAACATTGATGTCATTAGCTGTGTTTAACCACTATAATTAATCTAAGCCTAAATAAGACAAACTGCAACTTTTTCATTTGCAAAGTGTTAAAATATGCAGTGACACTATATCTATTAAGATGTGCAATAACTGAAGTCTTTTTTCTGCCTGTAACCTAACTAATTTCCTGAATTTTAAAGATTAATGTAAAAAAATAAAAATAAATAAAACAAGTCAAGTCATACAGAAATCACTACTGTTGTGGTTAAATTCAGACAGTTAGTGATTAATGATACATATGTACTTAAAAAGGAGCCTACATAAGGAGACATACTTGGTCATACTGTCTGTAAGTTGAAGACTAGTCCAAAAAACATCAAACATTGCCATGAAAAAGTATTTGCTCCTTCCTGAATTCTTATCTTTTTCACACATTTGTCACTGTGATCATCAGACAAGTTCTAGTAATGCCAGTTAATACCAATTGCAGTTTTTGAAATGATGATTTCATTTCTTTTAAGAGAAAAAAGCTATCCAAACCTTTCTGGCCCTGTGTGAAAAAGTAAAGGTCCCCTTTGTTAAATCATGAGTTAACTGAGATTAATCAAAATGTTTGGACTTTAGTTTCAGCTCTCAAAAAGCAACACATCATGAGACCATCTAAAGAAACAGCTGAGAAGCAAAGTCCTTGACAGTCTGGAAAATGTTACAAGGTTTGCACTCCAGCTAATCACAGTAAACCCTTATCAACAAATGGACAAAACCTGGAACAGTACCAAAATTACCAAAGTCTAACAAGATTTCTCCAAGAGCACATCAACAACTGATCTAAGAGGTCACAAAAGAACCCAAAACAGCATCCAAAGAACTCCAGACCTCACTTGTCTCAGTTAAGGTCAGTGTTCATCATTAATTCCCTGTTATCCCTGTTATCACAAATGCTTGATTGCAGTTCTTCCTGCCAAGGGTGGCACAACCACTTATTGGTTTAGGGAAGCAATGCCACAGTGCCAGATAGTTTGGATAGTTTTTTTTGTCTTAACTATTTTCATGTTTTTTTGTTTAGAAACTTTTAGGTGTGACAAATGTGCACAATGTTTGGCACAATTTGTTTGGCAGGAAAATCATGTTAAAACCAAAGTTAGTGAGTTAACATTGTTTTTTAAATTGCACTTTCTAAGATCATATATGACATTTATGTATTAAAATCTATTTGTTTTTATATGAGAAAACATCTATTGATTATTTATCATCTAAATCAGTGATCCTGCAAACTGCTGGGAAGTGAAACCAAAAGTCAGCAGTTTCTTCCCATTGCCCTTCCCAAGTTGTCAGCTTTAAAACCAAATCACTGAGAGATTTTCATTCATGAGCGGTGTGCCTTGCGACAGCTGTGTTACAGAGCTCTGCGTCTACAACTCAATATATACAGTACTGAATGACCGACAATAAAGTCTATCATTAATCAAAGGGTCACCACAGATCACATGTTTACTACTTTCCACAAATTACAGCTTTGCTGAGGCCATGCTCAACTTGTGTCTTATACCTTTTTAGGAACGTACATCATAATATATTAAAAGAGCAGATAAACTGCCTTTCCTAACAGGAAACCATCCACAGCTCTTGTGTATGAAACCAGTGAATAAATGTTGTGCTAGATGCAACATTTGCGATTAGGGAACAAATAGACTACTGTCATGTTTGAGAGCAAACTTAATTTAGACAAATATTCATGAAATGTAATCTTTTTTTCTTTCTTTCTTTCTTTTTTTTTTTTTAGCTTTTTGGGGGTTGGGGGTAGGGGGCTGACTATATACATAGTTAATTTCTGATAATCAAAGATGTAAAGTACATAAAACTCCAGCTAACATTTCTGATAATAAATATTTTTATTAGGATTGACTTTAGCTTTGCTCTTAAACTACAGTATAAAACTATGTAAGCGTGTCAGATTAGCAGCATTTTAGAATATATTGTTTATAATTTAAAGCAAGAAAACGTGTCTTTTTTGAGGATAAATGCAAAAAAAGTACATTTAGAAATTTATTAATAAAATCAAGAAAACAACACCTGAAAATTCACTGAAAATTAAAAAATGCTAGCCTACCCATTTTACAGGTAATGAATTTTATTAATTTTTTTCCAACCCGAATGTTAAAAATACCAAAAAGAACAAAGATTTTGTCCATAAAGTGGTTAGTGTTTTGATCAGAGTTTACCTTGGTTTATATTTTATTATTCTTGCCAAGCAGGTGTTTTGAACACGTCTCTATTTACAAAGTGTATCTACAGTCTCAGAAGATGAGTCCAATTCAGCAGTTTTGTTGCTCTTTTCAGCAGAATTCTTCATCTTCATCAGATCAGATGCTTTGATTATTTCTTGGCCATAGTCTAACTCTTTGTTGTCTGCAGCATAGACTCTACAGGAACCTACACCGCAGATGCTGCTGCTTTTGACTTTTTCAGGATTCAGATTGATTTGTACTAAGGCTAGTTTTTTTTTTTTTTTTTAACGATATGTTGCAAATAAAGACATCATAGTATTGTAGCCAAAGGAGAATTTTAAGCTCAAAAGCACATGTGCAAAATAAATCAGAGCTGGCAGAGCTCTGAGTTACAGCTGGAGTGAGCAGATAAACAAACTGTTATTATTTTTGAAATAACCCGTGCACGAATCTGCTGAAGAAGAATCCCTTAAGATTCACTGGTGTGAAATTAGCTGAGAGATGGCGAAGTGTTTTCAGACATGTCTCAGAGAAAGTATTTACAGAAACAGCTTGACACCTTGGAACAATATGCTTCTTTGCTTTCTTGCAGAGAGCCACATTGAAATTTCTACATCCATCACATCTGTGTAAGTGACCTTTAGTAGTTTTGGCAGCTGGATTAGCCATGCTACCCCTTTCTGTTTATTTCTAGTCAAAGATGCAAGAAAACCTCCAAATTAGTTGACTTTTAAATATAAAGTTAATGTAGGAATGCAAATGTTTACAGATCTTGAGAAATCTTAACAATGTTATTTCTGGCAACAATGATTTGCCAGAAATAACTTGCATCACACAGGTACACTGCATATGAGTAATGGGTGTTTTCATTATTGTGTTGAAGTATAAGGAAATCAGCTGTCATTGTGTTATGAACATGCTCCCCTCTAGGTTAACAGGATATTGATCCTTTTGGGACTATTCAATCATTCAAAGACTGCATGACCTCCTCTGACTAATGACTGAAGAGGAATAAAAATAAAACACATTAAGAACCGCAGGTGAATGACAAATTAAAGGAAAGCCCAACATAAATTATCTTGGCATTGACTCTGTTCCTGGAGCTGAACTGAAGAGATGAAAGTCTTTCTTCTGAAAGATATTTATGCATTTGATGATTTAATGTTTGTGTTGAGCATCTATTTGGTGTTGTATGAAATCTGGCGATCAGGAAAGCCATAGTGTGCACATTATTTTGATATGCATCAGATAATTCAGTGATCCCTTATGTCATCCTGCAAAAGACCACTCCCATCAGGACATAAACATGTCCTTCAATAAGTGGAAAAGTGGACTCCATACTTGGCAGTAAAATAGCTTCCTATCTGTGGTCAACAGATCAGGTATACTGGCCACTTTTACATCCCCGGGAAATGTTAAATGGCATTAACCCTGTGAGTTCTTTTAGTTGATATTAGCTTTCTTACCTTAAGTCTCATGACACTTTGCCCCTTGATATGTACAATATTTAAAAATAAAGGTGGCACAGCACCTTTTATATATTTCATCAGCAGAAATCCTTAATATTCCTCCTGCCAATTCACGAAAATGAGATGAGAGGAGTGCAAATTGGCCTACTGAATGCACTGCTTTAATCAGCATGAATCAGGATGCAGATTTAATCTTGGCTTCTGCGTTTACTCAGCAGTTTAGATGTTTGAGCTATGGCTGTGTAAATACACTTAATAGCTCTTGCATAAAATTAGCTGTAATTTTAATTACTGAAGGAGAACACAGATAAGGCTCCCTGCTTCACGCTTATCTGAGAATAAGCAACATATAAAGCTGGTAAAAGAACAAACAGGGGTTTCTATGAATAAAGTCATGAGCTTTTATTATTTGTGAGGCAGTTTCAGCATTTGAGTCCATAACAGATCATTTTTAAAGTAATTTTCTTACACAGTTCTGCAAAGGCACAATCAAGTACTCCAACATGCCTCAGTCCTGGCAGTGTTTTGGCAGATTTGTCCCATATTTCACAATACACGCTCCATCCTCTGTTCAAAGCAAGGCTGCCTAAAAGAGCGAACGGGCTGCAGCATCGATTTTGCCACCGAGTTTCTGAGCTGTTTGAGAAGCATCCAGAGGAGAAGCATCATGAGCATCAGGAGACCGAGAAGCATCCCCACGTACAAGCTCAGGTTCCAGCCCCAGCCCAGTGCCAGCGGCAGCGACGTGGACGCCACTACAAATCTTCTGGGGGCAGGCATGGGGTTAAGCAGCAAGCCACTCTTTACACTACCAAAAATAGTCTTTAACAAAGTTAGATCTTAGGAGTTAAACCGATGTTATGCCGTAGCTGCACGAGTCATCATTCAGCCAGGTATCCAGCTGTTTAGGCTATGTTATAGAATTCCCATTAGTTTCCATGGTTAAATCCTCCCGTTAGTCACAAGTGTGTGCAGTCAGTGATAAAGGAAACCTGCTGAGAGTGTGCATGCTCTTTGAGCGGTCTATGCTTCTGAGATGAAGTGATGAAAATCCTTTCTGCGGCTGGGCTCTGCTTCCCCTCTCCTGTCAGACTCCTTGCACAAAGCCAGCCTCCCAATTTATCACGAGGGGGAGCGTGCAATACCTTCAATGCTATTGGCCAACTTTGACTCACCGTCAGATAAAAATCAAGTTGTTGATGAATGACAAGTGGAAAAGCATTTAGTTTGACACACCCCCCCCCCCCAGGGGGAGGTCTCCTTATAGACAAAGCATTTTCCTTCCCTTGTTGAACCTTAAATGCCTTGAGGGGCTTTTGATATTTCAAAATGCTTATGTTGTAAGAAAGGCTGCACAGGAAAACCTTACTGGTTTAAAGAGCTAAATGACTTCACCTTTACCATAATTACCACTCCTCAATGGCACTTTATCCTCAATTCAAACACGGGGGGGGGGGGGGGCATTTTGGATACCCAGAAATTAGTTTCACTTTAATACAAGGACTACTTTTCCCGAGGCCAAACAACCAGGGCTTACATTCCTAAACTGATGTAAGCTTTTAACATAACATGTCCTCTGCTGCCCTCTTGAGTCTAGGGTGTTGATAAAGAGTCAGAAAATGTATTTAAAAGAATTTTATTTACAAGAGTCATATTTTAACAGTGCAGAAGATGCCCCAAAAAGCTTTCAAGACACCAATCAAATGACTCAATGACAGACAAACTACACTTTAATCTGCATCCCATGAGGCCAAATGATCCAAGGTTACACCTCTTTAACAAAAAAATAAAAAAAATATAAAGGCAACCCTGCATCCTTGCTTAGGAAACTAAGCTAGAAAATTGAAAAAGGCCACAATCTGTTCTGTGGGTTTAGGTACATGTGCAGGTCAATTAGAAACACTGAGGAGCAAAGTAGCCCAACGGTGCTATAAAACCTATAATTTGTCTGATTAAAACTTCTTGATTTTGCCAATAACTGTAGTGTGGCATGAATCTTGGGCTTTAGAATATAAAAATTACAAAAAAAAAAAAACACATCTAAAATACCTAGTGCTACTCCAAAAAGAGCAGGGCATTTGACATTGTGGCACACATCATTAAATGACAGGGGAGTACAACATGGATAGAAGGGAATGAAGCAGTCAGTTCAGCTGCAGTTTAGTTGGTGCATTGATGCTTGAGACTTCATGGTACCTGAGGAAGAGACAAGAGTTTAGTGCTTTAGCACAAATAAAGAAACCCAGACAGTTCCAAATGTAAACAAAGATTGCCCATGAAGTTTTCAAACAAATCTGCTGACTTACTTTGAGCCCTTGTACTTCTCCCGGACAGACTGCTGTGCATGCTGAGGGGCATCGAGGTATGTGCGGTGAAGATCCTCAATGCATGGTATCAGATCTTCCAGAGAGTAGCCAGTCATCTCGTTCAAGGACTTGGGCTAAGGAGCACAACTTTGGTCAGTTTGTGTCTTCAAATATACCAATACATTTCCCCACACACTAAACTAAGCTTGCATGAACTTTGACAAGATTAACTTGAAACCGCAGTTAACAGTAGATGCAAGCTCTGCAGTTATTGGCTGTGCTGCTGGACACCATTGGCATTTCCACCTAAATACAGACCAATACCTCCTAGTTGTCCATTTGTACGAGTCTATAGAGCTTACCCATGAGGCACCAGTCACTGTGGTGTTGGCCAGGATGTAGGCTGCAGCTGCTGTCTGTGATGGCAAGTATTTCAAGAAGGGGTCTGAATCAACCAGGCTGAGCTCACCAAGGTACTGAAGATAAACAAAAATGTTTAGACAATGCACTTTAGAGATCATTTTCAGACTACAGAAATCTCATGCCCACCATTGCCAAGCTCTCCACTTGTTTGGCAACAGCGTGCTGCAGGAAGTACTGAGTGAGAAACTGGTTTATTGTCGGTGCTGCCAGGTCAAATGAGAGTACTTTAAGCACCAGATGCTCCATTCTTAACACTTGCTTCTTTGTGTAGGTGTCGTCTGTGATGTAAACAAACTCTGCCACCTCTGGTGGGTAGATCTCTTCAAATTTCCTGCATAACATTCAAAAGGAACAAATGTAATGTTTGCAAAGTAGTGGGCTTTGAACATTTGTAGAATCTGACATGCAAAGAGGTACATACGAAGCTAGCAGCATAGCTGCAGTGCCAACCAGCTGAAGTTTGCCTCTTAGGACAGACATTGAGGAAAGGAAGCGATCAATGTAGTTAACAGCCAGATAAAGTGTCTCATTCTGGAGCTTGTACTCTTCGCCAACTTCGACCAGCCAGTCAACCAGAATGGCTCGCATGCTGTTTGTGATGTCAGGCTGCTTCTTCATGTAGCTGGCTTTAGGCCTGGTTTTCACCTGTGGGGTGACAATCTAGTTATAAAGAGCCAGTTGGCAAACAGGATCAGGTAAGCACCATCATCAGGTTGAGGTTGGAAAATGTTGCCAGGGGATATGTCTAAGATGGCAGCACTGCCAGCAAATTCTGATATGCTTTTCAGCTTTAGCACTTCGTATGCTAATTTCTCACCTCCATCTCCCTCAGGTAGCTGTGAATTTCAGCTGCATATTCTGGGGCCTCATTTACATTCACTGGTTTTTCCTCCCCCTCAACCACAGACATGTCCATTGGAGAATCTGAGAAGAGTTTTACATTTAGTAAACAGTAAAAACCCAGATCACAGTAACAGTTGCTAGCATCATTTCCTTTAAACCCACCAAAGCTGACATCCATCGCTGATGGAATTTCAATAGTGGCAAGGGGCTGCCGGAGCCGTGCCACAGCACTGATCGCCAGTGGGGATTCATCAACTGTGGGCTTGGCTTTGATACTCTCAACTGCCTGCTGTGGCTTCTTGATGCAGGCGCCATCAGGCTCATCAATATGGATCTGGAAAGCAGGTTGCTTGGCCAGTGGTTTATCAAAGCAGCTTTTCCCAAAGTCTTCATTTTTACAAGACAAGGATTGTGTTGAATCCTGGAAGCAAAGAAAAAGTCAGACATGGCCCACAGGATGGAAACTTTGTTAGATTAGGACTATCCACTATCCAAGGGCATGCATGCTGCTCAACTTAGTGTTTAGAAGACTGCTCATTAGAACACGACGTGTGCTGCACTTGATTGAGAACATTCAGATGATATTACACCAGTCAGGTTCAATGTTAATACTCAATTGTTACATCTGCTGACGGGAGGGAAACGTTAATAAAGCATCCTCAAGAAGGCATGTCTGTTGTTTTAAGCAGCCAACTACCTGACTGACTTCACGTTAATGTTGATATTAAAATGGCGGTCAGTTGGTGGGAACGGGGCGTAGACACAACTACGTTCGTGAGTTTGTAAATATAAAGTTTTAAGAAATCAGAAAAGCATCAAGTATTTTTAACAAGCAGGGACATGGTAAAATGCATTGCCTCCAAAACATGTAGTCAACAGCAAACCGCAGCACCAGCTAAGCAGCCACCAGTTAGCATTGTTACCTGCTTTCCGCCGACTTGGGATTTGTTCCTCTGGTTGTTCTGCAGGGCTCCTAGCACGGTTCTGTTGGCGGCTTGCTTCGGAGGAAGGTTTTCTTGGTTTTCAGTCGCCATAGGTCGGGCTTTGAGCGAACCTCTGAGTCTCTGCAGTACATTTTCCTGATTCTGGTAGTCACTAGCCGCGCTTCCCTGTGCTCTGTTAGCGCCTGACATGTTGCCCTCCAACTCCAGCCTGCCTTCCGCTAGCTTAACTACAATTGTTGAGTGCTTGTTAACTTGTGAAATGAGCCCTCAAATATGATGCGTGGAGAAAGGGATCAAGTATATGGATAATTATAGCGAGGCTATCATTAGCTGCTACCTTGCCGAGGAAGCTTAAAGAATTGTTCACAATCAAAACTAAGCTGTTGAGATGGTAACCACACTTGGAACCCCCGTGCTAAAACAAAGCAGACAAAAACAAGACATGCACAATTGGCGGTACAATGGCTACAGTCGGAAAACAAGAATTTAAGTCGCCATAACGCACGAGTTTCGAATTCACTACCAACCTGGAAACAAGGGAGCTAACCTCGATCCATTTACACAGAAACCTGTAGAGACTGCAGCTTTCTCTCAGTTCAAGTAGCCCGCGAGGATTGAAACAGACCAATCAGAAGCCGCGAAGGCAGTGACGGGTTAAATGTACGGGAACCCGAAGAGTACAATAATCTTCTGATTACTAAATTCAAAACCGGTTTGGCACGTTTGAACGTAAAATCGCGTTATTAAGTCAGCTGGGCCTGTGTAGCAAATGCACGCATAAAGGATAAGATCTTATTTTATTTTTTTCCTTTTTTATTTTGCTATCTTCATATATGTTCAGACACACAGTTTACCCAAGGCATTTAGTCATTTTGTTTATATGAACCATTTGTAATCTGTTCTTAGTGACTGAAGACTTGTGTTGGGAAGTACTAACTACATACAATACAAACATTAATTAAACCACTTTTTGAATTAGCTTGGCTATAGTTTAATTTTTCATGAATACATAATCAGAGAAGTTATTACCTGGCTAACTAAGTGTGCTTGCCTTTAAAGTCAGTCTGAAACTAATTATTTGCTGTCTGCAAATTGCACATAAAACCAAAGTTTATATCCTTCTACTTTTGCATAAATAGTGGACCTCTATAATTGACATATGACATATGAACAGGCAGTCACTGCTATAAACTCAACTAAATGTCAGCTTTTACTGATATGACTGTTTTTTTTTATATTTTTTATTTACAAAGCAGTTTGAACTATATATCCATCCAGTCAGTTAACAATTTTGATAACCTCGAGTATTTTATTGCAAGTAAAAGTTTAAATATTTAATCTTTAATATAATATAATGTTTAAGTATTCACTAAATGTTAACAGCAAAATATACTTACAATAATAAAGGAAATTCTCCTTTACAGAGCATGTTATATAGATATCCTCCTGAAATGTCCTCCATAGTGGACTTTTGTAGTCATTTCCTCCATTTTGTTCTGTTTTTTTTAAATGACCAGAAAAGGAGTCCTTTTTAGAAGCAGAAAGAAATTTATTGCAATTTGTTGAGGGAAACAAGGATCCTGAGTTGTCTGATGAAGAAGATCATAGGGAATAAGCCTTTCAAGAAGAAAGAAAGAGGAGCATCAGAGATGGTACTCAGACAAAGTCCTCTTGAACTTGCTGTCATTAAGTGGTTGGACAACAAGCCAGATGTCATGGCATCCTCTGCCTATGGCAATCAACCTCAGGACACACGCACAGGATGGTCCAAGAAAAACAAAAGTTTTGTCCAGGTGCCAGGGCCACTGGCAATTGCTGAGTACAGTACCAACATAGGTGGCGTGGCCCTTGTCAACCGAATGTTGAGTTTCTACAGGATGGTCTCTCGCACTCGGAAATTGACAGTACGTGCAGTTCTCTATTTTTTTGATCTGGCAATCACCAACTCATGGCTTCAGTATAGCAGTGACTTGCAGTTTTGGGGGAAGAAACCACTCAAGTTCCTTGGCTTCAAACTTCTCCTTGGTGAAGAGTTGAAGCAAATGTTTGCCATCAAAGTTCAGTTTTACATGTTTGGCCTTCCTATGTCCTCTGCAGTGGACATGTGATATCTAAAAAATAAAAACTTTTTTTTCTCCCCAAAAATTATTTGTCTTCTGATTACCTTACAAACATTAGGGGATTTTAAAAAAAATGACATTTTTTTTCCTGGTAGTCAGGAGGATATATTTGCTCGTCTTTTAGGGAGCGTTTCAGATGGCACCAGTTCAAAGGACAATGCAAACTGCTAAATCTGCCTCTGCTTTATATTCTCTAAACTACTTGTATGTCAAATTTAAAAGTGCAAAGAAACTAGATACCAAATAAATGGTAATGCACAGTAAAGTCACAAAGTAGCAAAAAATACAAATTCTGTGGAAAAAGTACATTCGGACTTTCAGTCCTTCAAAGTATATGTATTCAATTAACTTCCACAACTGTGCGGTAGTGTGATTTTGCAGGACTTGATCTCTGGTACTCTATCAGACAATGGAAGCAAATAGGCAATCTATAAATTTGCTATCCATGATAGTGTAGATGTAACAGTTTAATGAATGAGACTTGATTGGCTCTTTGTTAAAATTCACTGTATTATGCAAGTCTTCTTCTATACAAGTAGATTTTTGTAGTAGCATTAGTCCACTGAATGATGAACTTTACATCACCTCATTTTTATTTGAAGAGATGAACATCAGTCCTATGAAAACCATAACATAAAAATATACATTACATGTTTCTTTAACAACCTTATATTTGGTCACTTCAAATGTCAGCTATTCATACAGGCAACTTTGTTGTAGTTATTTCCAGATACTTTAAAAGACATAAATATTTAAATATTGTGCTCAGTAGCTATGACAAAAAGTAACTAAATATATTTAATAACATTACAGAAACACAGAGATACTACCATGAAACAAGTGTTTCATTAGAATACAAAACAGCACAAACATTCAAAGACAAGTAAATGAATACCTTCTGACCTATTAAAAACTTAGGCCTCATTAAAAAAATCTAACAGAGAATTCAAGTCATAGTTATCAAGTATCTCCAGCAATGAGGACACCTTGGTTTTTACATTCTGGCCCTTGAACTTGAATTTGTCGATGAAGAGGTCTGTGATCATTCCTACAGGAAAGAGAATGAAAAATATTAACTATCATAGGCCAACAATATTAATACAGTAAGGATCACAATGAGATCAGTTAAATGAAACTGTTAAAACATTGCACCGTAAAGCCTTTCAAGGTGTGCAGGCTGTTTCTTGTACTCCTCAAGGAGATTAGAGGATTCATCCAAGATGTTGCGATATTCTGGAATGAGGAAATCAGCATTCCCCTCATGAACCTGAAGCTCCTGATGACCACAGAGGAAGTAGAGACGCATGTTGGGAAATAGGAAGCAGATATTAGTAGCTACATTAAATTACATTCAAAGAAACATGTGAGCAAACTGTATCATTTCACTAAATCGTGCACAGCAGATTTGCAACAGTTTCAACAGTATATTGGCAGGGATGCAATGGAAATAACATTGTCATATTGTGAAACTGGTGCCTCTGTAATAAAAATATAACCTGCAGGGATTACAGCTTTTTAATCCTCATTTTAGGTTTAAATAGCTTTAAAACAGTTTTCATCATTTTAAAATCATCAGTTTAACTGGAGATTCTATACATGCAGTTTATGTCAGCTTAGAGTTATGACTCTCTCACCTCTCATTTACATAACCATTAAAAATAATTGCCTGTGGCATTAGCAAGATGGCTGCCGAGTTGCAAGACTTTTTTCTAGAAGGTATTTGATTAAATTCTGATCAAACCGGGTGGTCTTTACTGCAAATTCCACAACACAGTTCAAAGGAACGAATATCTTTTTTGCTTTTACACTTACTTTAAGGGCATCGATGAGCTGAACTTTTCTAGCCAACAACAGCTGGTACTCCAGCTTTGGATGGATCATGTTAAGGGTGTGGCTTACAGAGTCATCATTGATTTCTGGAAGATTAATAAACATAAATACAGGTTTTCCATTTCTTCTGTTTAAAAAAACAAAACAAAAATAAAACCTGACAGATGGTATTGAAATAGAACAATAATACACCTACCGTACGAAATGTTGAGATTGATTTTCTTTTTGGTAGCTTCTTTAGACAGAACATCACTCAGTATGGAGATCGTAGAGATGTTGTCAGACTTAAAGTGACCCTCCCCTTTGCTGTGAATACAAAATGGTTCAATATATTAAACTATATGAAACTACCTATTGAACTCTTGAAAAACCTAAAGTGTATGTAGTTTAGAGCTTGTCTACTGTGTGCCTGCATTTACCAGTAGGTGGCTTCAAGCTGTGTGCCAAGGAAAGTGTTGTGGAAATAAAATGTGATGCTCTCTCCTGCGGGTGTTTTCTCAGGTACCTCCGGCAAACAGAAAACCACCCAGGAGTGGATCTCTGCAAAACTGAACTGCCCCACCAGACTGAGCCTGTTCATTGGCCTTAAATAGAGTGAGAAAAGCAAAGAGAAACGAGAACAAATGATTTTATGAGAAGGGAAATCCTGATAAAAGAACCGTGTTAGAACATTTCTGTGTTGCTGCTATTAACAGTAATATATACATACAACACAGAGTTGATGTCACATATCTCATAGAAAACCATAGTATAAGTAGAGGTTACTAAAAGCAAGAAGTAAGCATATTTATTTTCAACACACAAAAAATGATAAAATAAAAATATTAAATCCACCAAGGAGATTATGTGGCTGCTAAAAACTGGAAGCAAAACTAGAAATTGCATGTCATTTCACAACAAACACATAATAAAGTGAAATAACAAAAACTGGGAGATATCGCAGTTCTAGTTGCTACTAATCTTCAGATCTCTTTGTGGATCCAGGAACGCATGCATGATGTCAAAGGAATTGTCAGTATATATGTGTGTAGTCACTCACATTTTTATTTGATTGTAGGTTTGTTGCTCTAAAAGTTATGGAAAAATAACATCAGAATTTCACCAGAGGTGGGGCTTGATTTATGTTTGTTGGGAATTCAGATCCAGATTTTCTTTTTTTTTTTAAATTCAGGATTCTTTATCACTGTGATGGAAGGCAAACTGGACACTGTGTCTTATGTTCCACTGACAATTTAAGTTTCAATTTGAGGGTCTAAATGCAGGAACCATTCACAACTCTAGGTTTAAAGCTAATAATATGTTTTTGTCTTTAAAACTATCTTTTGTGTTCCACTTCAAAAAGAATGAGATTACCAAATTTCAATTCACATCTCTATGATTTTAATATACTTGAAAAGACTATTTTCAAAATTCAAAGTAGTCCAAATTTTCTTTCATTCTTTTAATTACCTCTCTTGGTCTATGCTGTGAGTCCGCTGGTGGAGGGACAGAGGTTTGATCTGGTACTGGCGCACCTGACAGGTCTTAGGTTGCAGTCTTGGGGTAATATACGCCTGCAGGGTTCCATACTGTCCCTCAATGGACCTCACCTATAGAACAGTTTGTTGTGGATCAAACATATTACTTCTTCTGTAACACATCATATCACAAATAGCTGAGGCAAGTTGATTACTTAGCCATTTTAAAAATGCCACACTTTCATGTACTACTTACTTTGAGCTCAATTCTGGTAGTGTTGGCCTGACATCGGTATGTGGCCAGGAGGAAGTTCCCATTGGGCTGCTAAACAGAAACAGAATGAACATGAGGCCTTTGATCGCAGAAGCAGGTTTAAGACTTAGTTTGTAAAAGTTTTTGTGTGCACATAGTTTACACAGCTCACCTCTGAGTCACATTCACTGAAACTGACAACAGCTGAGTTCTTATCCACATCCAGGAGGTCAATGGGGACATCACTCTGTGTAGAACATTAGTCTCAGTCATATTCTGCTAGCTGTACTTTTTTTTGGTTTTGCAACTTGTCTTTTAACAGTGCGGTATAACAGACAAATGTACCTGCAACAGCAGGTTGTCGATGGCAGTCTGCACCTCCAGGGTGAGGCTGTAGCTGGCATCGTCTTGGCAGAGTGTAAACTTGTCATTGATGCTGAAGACGGGGACAGCAGAGACAGCCGTGCTTGATTGAGAGGTCTGCTGGTACTGCTCACGTCCCTGCAGGACTTTGACCTGCAGCTGCTCCAGCTCTGCCCTGAAAGTTAACAACATTACTAACTGAAAAACTGAAAGACTTGTTTTGAAATCACACTTCACAGTAAACCAAACAAACAAAAAAAAAGGGAACAAGATTTTGCTAATACCTGAGTGCTTCTACTTTAGACTGTGTCTCCTTGCTCATCCTGACCTCATCTCCGGGGCCAGCCTCGGCCTTCTGAGGCTCAGTGGTCAAACCAGTCACCCATCCTGTAACAGGTGAAGAAAAGAGTGGACACAAGACACTTACTGTTCCTGAGCGAAAAAAATGCATAAGCTGCAGTATTAAGGGAAACATTATCATCTAACCCGTGTAGGTGGCAGTCAAGACCTCATCATAAGACTCCTTCCCTACACAACCACCCTGGATGGAGGTCACACTCTCTGACAATACCTGTTATGAGGAAGCATAGCAGAGGAAATATTGAAGATTAAGAAGGGAGTCTGTCATTTAATACCTAAATGCATTAATATTTGTAAATTAAGCAACAATTATTCAAATAACTTTAGGTTTGTAACAGTTACAAAAATACAACTGTAATTCTATGGAGAGTGACTTTTTAATCACTTACATGTTCAAAGCGTAATGTCGGTTCATTAGAGCTGTCAAAGCCGTAGACCTCAACCGTCCCATCATCCCTCCCCACCAGGATATCATTCACTCCGTCACCAATAATATCATAGGTGTCAATGCAAAGAATTCCTGGGAGACAGAATGCGTGATCGTTTTGCCAGAGGTTAAGTCATCACCTAGTATGCATGAGTATCAGTTTAAACATTGTGGAAATATAGACTGTGTATAAAATGAGATCAGATAGATCTGTTTGAGAAACAAATTGTTACTGCATGCCCATGCAGTAGACTCTGCTTTATGACTGCTTTGACTCAGAGCAATCACCCTCTGCTGGACAGTAAAAATATTGCACTTTTAAGGCACCTCTACACTGGCTTCATGTGTAAGAACTCGATGCTATGCCCATCTTTTCTTACAGTGTACATGAAAAAATAATGCATTTCTGTACATACCTCCTTTCTTTTTGTCATTGTCAATTTCCCATTTGGTCGCAGCTGAACGTTCACCAATCTCAACCAATCCTATTTTTCCATCTGTGGTTCCATAGAGAATTTCCTCTCCTAAAGAGAAATCTAAGAAATGAAGTTCAAACTGGTACATATAAAGCAGCTTCATGCTTTATAGTTAAAGTAAACAAAGAAATCAACTTGCCTTGATCTTTATACAGTTCCAACACAGAAGGAGGGCCAGGAACTTCTATGTCATATGCAAGTTCAGATCTCTACATACAAAACCATAAAACAATTGGTATCTCTCATTTGACAAAGAGCAACTCAAAAGAAGAACAGTAAATGAGAGCTCAGTCTACCTGCAAGACTCTGAGCACTCGATCTTGGCATGCCAGGACGGGGACGAGGTGAGTGAGGTTTTCAGTGGACAAACATGTGATGTCATTGATCTTGTCTCCAGAGAGGTAGTAGTCCTGATCTTTGCAGTCACAGTAGTGGTTGTAGATGTAACTTGCGCAAACAAAAAGGTCGGCGCCTGAGACATGCCTGGAAAAGACCCAGTGGAGTAAAGATGACACAGCTCTGCACAGCTCAATCGTGTAATGTAAATCAAACTGAAAAAACATGGTTCCTACATTGCATTAATGTTCTCAGTTAGGTTGGCTTCAAAAGTGAGGAACTGTTTGCCTTTCTTGGTGAATCCTCGGACATGAGAACCAGAGCAGACAAAGATCTTTTCCTGGGGGGTTCCTGCAGCACCTCCAAGGTCCATTCGGGCTATCTTCTGCCCAGGAAGTGTTTTAAACACGGGCTGAAACAAAGAATCAAAAGTCTTACAAGCTGTTCATTTCAAATCTCTGTGATGACAGGAAAATATTTACTCACCACTGCTTCTCCCTTCTTGATACCAAAACATGTGAGTATTCCATCGTGATCAGCAATAGCAACCTGAAACATGAGGAGACACCAATCAAGCACTTTAATACTTACCAATTTCATTTTTTAGTTTAATTAACGTTTGTAGCAAAGGCAAGGAATCACATCTAGAAGATAAGCCCAGTATCAAAAGAGAGTATAAAAGAGACCTTACATATACTATAATTTGTTTTGACCAAGCACTGATCCCACATGGTCATATGACCCTTGAGGTTTACCCCAAATCCACTTTTTAGAGTTTTCTACAATGAACTAATAGAAAACATGTTTAATTAATGCCTGCTGGAAAAATAGTGTTTAAATCTTGTTTTGAGGCAAAGTCTATTAATTTTTATAGTGTTTTTATGAAATTTGACTGACTATACAAGCAGTGTACATGTCCCATTGAAAACTGCCTCTTTCAATTAAACTGAAACTTCAGTACAACTGCCCAAATTACTGCACAGCGTAACAAGTCTTACTTCTTGAAGGGCTCTGGTAAAGCAATTATTTATCAGAAATCAATGTCATTGGTTTTGATTTCTGACCATCTAATAAACAAAATATGTATTACATTTAAATAAACTAAAACCCAAATAATAAAACTGGTTACATTTTTTTAAACATCTGCAGTCTTCAGCAAAAGCATGAAAACAATCTGGATTTAGTCAGAAAACAAATTTTAATTAATTTAGGTTACTGTATTGCTCATAAACGATACCTTTTGCGTTGCCTTTTTTCCCAGTGGAGGAAGAAGCCTCATAGTTTTCTGAGATGTCACGCCAACCTGAGAGATAGAATGAGAGGGAACTTTTACTCCTAATATTAATTACAGAAAAAGAAAAAAACAGACAGCATAGTAGTCTGCTTTGTTTTACCTGAATGTAATCAACTCTATTGAGGCGAAGATCCATCTTCTTTCTCTACTGTGTTTCAACTTAAGTAGAAAAACAAATCTGAAAATAGTCCAAGAAGGTTATCCAGACATTACTCTTGGCCCATAGCCGCCCGTTACCATTAACACAAAAACGCTCAACCCAATTCCAAGACGATAACGATGCTAGCTGAGACTGGGATTATCTAAAGCAAGGGGATTAGCTCAACGTGCTAGCTTTAGCTATCGGAGCTAACTGGTACTGGCACGCAGGCTTCCTCAACGACCGAAAATCATCTTTAAAAAAGACACGAAGGAAGTCGATGTGTGTAGATGTGAGCGCGGATAAATTCTCATTAAACGCTGATATCAGGTATAAACGATCTGTGCAACATTTTGAGGGCTTGAAGAGGGCAGTTGCCGTTGCTAATGGCAACGTTGCAGGCTGTAGCAAAACTGCAATTCTACTGGTTGAAAGGGAATAACGGACATTGAAGCTGTATTTTGATTGGCTAACTCATTCACGTTTTCTACCGGTGCGTCATGTCACTTCTACAGTTGGCAGAAAATACAAGAATACATGAAAGACAAAAAGAGAAATGAAACATAAAAGCAGCAAATAATGACAATAATGTTTTTAAAAGTGGCCAAAGTGTGCCATTCTGCCAGTAATGTGAAAAATCCCATTAGCCCTTTGAACTTTCAAAGCTTTGGAAACAACTGATTAGTTTTTACTCAAGGATCTGTACCAACTTTTACTCTGTCTCTATTTTGGGAAATACAAAATTTACTACTTATCCAGACCCTCTTGGCACTTCTCATTTTTAAACATAAAACACCATTTAATTTTAGTGACACATTTATTATGTCAATGTTTGAAGGTACTTAAAAGTCATTGTCATATTTTTTAGACACACCATTAATAAACACAGTCCTTTAGCTACACAAATGTTGGCATATACTGTAGACAAATTTCGTTTTAGTGATGGTATTTTGTCAGAGTTGTGTTGAAAATTGTCTTCTTTCTTGTGTTATCAGATGACTAATTGGCGTTGTCAAGAGTAATCAGGGAAGAGTAGTGTCCGAACTTAAATGAAAGAACAAGCTCTTTTTACTCTCCCACATAAATACCTGTTGCATCATAAAATCAAAGAACTCTTATTTAAAATGATACATAAATATCACATATTGTTTTTTGGCAAATATATCCCAGATAAATGGCATGCAGTGTGTCTATAAGATTTATTTGATATGTACATGTAAAATTGTTTATAGGTTTAATTGGAAACCACTTAAAAACAATATACTCATAGGGTATGAACAATTATTCACTAACATTTCTCTAGTGAGAAACAATATACATTAACACTGAAATTATCTGTAATAAATACTTTTATATTAGACCTATGCTTTGAATAAATGTTAAAAACAGACATAAATAAATCCTTATTAGGATTTGTTCATATTGAAGTCAACTATTATAATGCAAGAAATTATTGGTACCAAACCCAATTAGCATTCTTCAACACTATGTTTGTTTAGGAGATAACTTTATTCTCATTATAAAAATGTGGTTTGTCTGTAGGCAAGTAAACACAATTAACATGGCAGGGAAAGAAAAACATACCAGGGCATGCATTAAGCAAGAAACCTATAGCCTAATAAAAAAATGAATGACTCAAAATCAAAACAGCTTTTAAACTGAGAAATGAGGTCAGGGTGCATTCATAAGCATGGCATGCTTTCTGCAAGTTATTCCATTTGTGAATCATACAGCAGAACATCTGGTACCTTAAAATATCCTATAAAATACAGCAGATTATTTTCTCAGTTTAACATCCATTTTGACATCATAGCTACATAAGATTTTGCATGTTGCTGAAATGTGAGTCAATGGCATTGCTAGAATACATTTAATAATTAGGCTTTTAGACAAATAAGAGCATTTGATGCTATACAAATCAGACATAGTTAGAACCTGAAAAAGTACAATATGATTATTTAAAGAAATGATCATAATCCATTGTTTATAAACACATGTTCATTAATTTACTAATCTGAGAATGTTAATGTTTCATTATATAATAAGTGATTTTAATGAATAAATAAGACATGAAAGGAAAGAATGATAACAGCCGATAAACAGGGAACACAGCTGATGTCAAGCTAATGTGCTCAGCCCATCGAAGGTAACACAACAACAGGATGTCCACCGCTTCAATGAGGTCACATTAAAAGGATGGAAAAGCAAATATCAGCATGAGCCTTCAGTGCATTACTGGCTGGTCTTCAGCTGCACTCAGATACACAAAAATTGGAGCACAGACTGTAAAGTTGACATTCAAAAAAAACGGTTCCTTCCATTGATGGCAAAGTCTTTCCCCATCGAAGTTAAGTCACATTGTACATCTTACTGAAAAACAAAACATGAGGAAAACAAATTTAGTGTAATCAAACCCCCGTGGGGGCCAGGCGGCTGATAAAGGCGATACTGCTGAGGCACATCCTCCTGAAGAAGGCAGGGCAGGCAGGCTTCATGATGAAATGCTCCAAAAGAATTCGCAGCTCGGTGAACAAGGTGCTGAGACAGAAAGAAAAGTACTTCACTTGGATTGTATTGAAAGTAAATTTAATCTAATCTTTGAACCTTCTGAATAGCAGGGCATGCAAACTCTAAACAGAAGGGCCATGTCCTGGGTTGAACCCCAGAGTCTCTTGCTGTGAGGCAACAGCGCAAAAAAATGAGTCACCAAGTTGCTATGTGACAATAACGGATAATTCAAAATCTTACCGGCAATATGGATTTCTTCTGGATGTGTAGCGCAGAGTGAGGAATCGGTAATAAATGAAAGGCAGCAATAGGCTCCCCTGGCCGCTGTTGACAAAATATTATTGACATGAACATGTGAAAACTGGACACTCTGTATTAAGATTACAAAGAAGGGCTTACATTTGTTAAGATAAAACTGATAGATATTTATGAGATTAACACAACAACCACAAAACAGTCACTGCAACTAATCAATATTCACATATCACTAGATTAGGGATGCTACAATTGGTCTTCAGAAAAAGAAATCGTTGACAGTTGTAAGCATACCTGAACAGCATAAAAATAGTTGCTGGCATCAAGAAGATCTCATTACAGGCAATAAACTTCAGGATATTCTGCTGATTAGTTGTCAGTTTGTCCAGGAGACCCCGGATAAACATCATGCTATTTGGGCCCATGGTCTTAAAGAAACAGAAAACAGTCACAAAGTGAAATGAAAGCTTTGGCAAATCAACATGTTGAAATGAGCAGTGGGTGCAAGAAGTAAAAGGTAAAGGAAAACACATTAAAAATCATTAGCCTCCAGATTTTAAGTTGCGTCTTAATGGTACATTATACGTTCATAGTTCCATTTAACTGTAACAGTTAACTATAAAGTTCTTTACGGTGTGTTTCTCATTTGCCTAATCTCTCTCAAACACACACACACACACACACACAGGAGCAGAGCAGCCATGTAAAGCGCTGCTCTGTTGCCACTGTGTGAACCCAACCACAAACCTACTCTGCTGCCTCAGACATGGTGGTCTGGCTGGTACTAATATCGCAGCTTGTGGTTAAATACTGTTTAAACTGATTTCACAGTAATTTTCAATAAGTCACTGTGGTGACTCATACTTACATCAAGAACTTTCTTTGTGTAGGTAGTTGCGTGAAGCAAGGAAAAAAGAAAAACTGGAAAGATGCTCACTGGACAAGAAGGTTAAGGTTAAATAACAAAAAAGAACAACTTCCTCCTAAATAATACAATAGTAAGGGAGCATGATTGCAACTATGGAAAAACTAAATATTTTACTGCTAAGACTAATTGATTTGTAATACTGCAGGTTTGAATCCTATTGAATGTCTCTAAACGAACCCTTTAAGGAATCCTATCAGACTGTCTTTGGAAAAAAACTGCAGCAACAAGTAAATAGTGAATCACTGTCCAACTATAGCAGTGAAATAGTGTTTCATTATTGTTTAAAACTAAAAAACACACAATGTATGTAGCAATGCTATCATCTCCATTTAAACTTGCAGACTTGCTCACAATGAAAGGATACTTGTAATGGGGTAGGAGTTGACCAGGATGAGTGAGTAGAGCAGGTAATGGCAGCTGTCCTCCTGCAGAGCCTGGGCCAAGAAAGCTCTGCTCAGCTGAAAGCGTGGAAGCCTCTGGTGTAAGCGAAGCGCACTGGTGAGGGCATTCGCTAACAACGCTCTCTGATAGAAGTTAGCTGCTGCATAGGGTCTGAAATATACAAGCAGTGACAAACATTCAAATGCTGATTTAGGCTGGATTACAATTACTTTTAAAGCTAATTGACATTTATAATTAGAAGATTTTGCACAGTGACTCACCCCAAAACTGGTAGAATGAACATTACAGAGCAATAGACAGTGAAGAGTCGTGACAGCCACATTGCAGTTTCCAGCTTGTTGCTCATTAGAAATTGCTGCAGAGACACAAAGATGTTCAACATTAAACCCAACCAATCCCTTGTTCTTGTCTCCATTTTTCTCATATATACTGGTAGCAGATTTACTGACTTTACAGTCAGGTTCTCTCAGTGGCTAGCATACAAAATTCAGCCAAACTAAAAAGCATCTTAATGCAATCTACAAGTTAATTTTACCGCCTTGCCTTCAAAAGTCAGGGGGCAGCTGCAACTCATCCTGCTCATCCTCATTCAACTGATGTTGCTCAAGTGAATGATTGGTAGCGTATGTCATCAAACTTGCAAACAGCACTGAAATACATGCCACACATACCTACTCTACTTGCCCACTAAGATAAACACACACGTTTGGGTGTCAAAATTACAGATTTGGGATGAAATCATTCCAATTATATGTAGAAAATAAAACAATCTAGGGCTAAAGCACTCAAATAAATAATACCAATTTACAAAAAGTAAACCGTTCAGTAAAAACTATGCATAGCACATCCATTTTGTAAGGGGCTCAAGATAACTTAAATCTTAGCAAAACTGTTCCCAATTTCTTCAAAATATCTGATTAAAGTTCTTGATGAAACTATTAACAGAAAATGAAGCACAATTTTCTTTCTTTTTTTTTTCTGACCAGGATGTGTACAATCAGAGTACACCTTTGGGCACAATAATACTGGAATATTTGAACTACAGAGTTAAAGCAGCCAACCTACCACAGGGCCTAGCTGCGGCGGAGGGTTTTGTTGGTTTGCATCAGCCATCTTTGGGGGTGCTGGTTTCTCTGTTGGGGGAAAAAATTCAAGTTTAGAAGTAACCCTAACTGTTTTTAAATGCTCATTGAAATTTCAGGTAACCTGTGATTAAATGGACAATCGATAATATTGTCTAGCATTTACATGTGATCACACGATCACAACAGTGTGACATGAGTACAAGTGATGAAAATATCATGCCTTCCTCAATGGTGATTTTCACTCTCTAGCTTGAGTTTCATCAGCTTCCTGAACAAAATATATGCCAATATAAAACCACTGACAAACTGTATCACCAAGAGCTGACTGTAAAACATAAATCTTCCACCAGACATCTGTCAATTATTCTACAGAAATCTCATAAAAATGACTGATTGTTAAGGTAAAATAATTAGTAACATTAATTATTATTGATTCTGAGTTTTTCAAGCTGAAACCACAACTTTTGTGTTTCACTCGGTTATTTTTTTTCCATCCTTTGTTATGTTTAAACTGGCTTCATTTAGATTTTAGTCTGATGAACAAACAAAAGAGGTCATTTAAAGAGGTCACCCTTGGCCTTATGAATCTTTCACCATATACTGGTAAATTTTAACTTTCACAAAGGTTCCGGATTCACCTATTAACTGACGCTGGAGATGGGCACTTAGATGATCTATTCGCTAAGGTAAAATCGGGACGATTAAATGGTTAACCTTTGTAAGCACAAACTTCTTATGAATGGGACACATGGGATCTAACAGCGATCATTCCCTCTAAAGGAAAGATATACCGGTAGCTAGCTGGCGGATGTGGTAATTTACGCTGGTAATGACTTGTTAATAACAGACCCCATAAGGCCAAATGGTTAAAATATCCAGATACTGCTGTTAAATCCGAGACTGATGACTGCAAATTCTCATAAGGCAGCCCTGTGTGTATTTTATTAAGGCTAACGCTGTTTAGCAGCAGGTGTGTCTAGAATATTCTGTTACCATCGTTACTAGCACGTCAGCTACCGCCTCAGCTAATAGTTGCTACCTAGGTCGTACGTGAATGCTTCCCTGATTACGTTGTTAATGTTAGGTCGCCCGGCAGTTTAAAGAAGACTTAATTAATAGCTACACCTGACCCTATATATGGCAATAATAAAGCATTCTGCTTACCAGCGCTACAGCGTTGATTTACGTCGCGTGCTAACCGGTTAACGTGACAGGCAGAAGCTCGGCACTCTGGGAACTACTCTAGTAAACGATCAGCTGACCTTGTAGCGTAAGACGGGAAGTACGCTATTTCTCGCGATATATCAAAAACTGACCTAATGTACTTAATGAAGCTTTGTTTTATATGTTTATTGAAAATTGTGCTCCTGACAGATACCCTCCATATTAGGCTATAAGTAATTAAACGACTAATACTACAACTGAACTAATGAAGACTAAACTAAAAGTATACATCCAAAGCATTCTAACTGAAGTGAAACGACAAAATCCATTCCGTAAACTCCCCCAAAATAAACAATACTGAAAGCTCAAACTCGAAATTAAAGAACAGTGAATAATAAAAAAGGATATATAATATAAACAGCTGTAATAACTTAACATTTGGCGAATTTACCAACTACATAGGTTTCGCACAGAATATGATAACCAAAAACAAAAACAATAAAAGCAGTTTTACGTTAGTGAAATACACAAAATCGAAATATTCAGAGGTGACATGAACACGGAAAGCTAGGAACATAACATGAAGAGAAGGGTAAACCACGAAGAGAAAGATTAGAAGTACTTCAAACGCAGTCTGTATCTTTTAAAAATAAAAATAAATATTTAATTGAATTTAATAATTTTATATTTATTTTTTCTATGAATAGAAAGAGGTAATAACTTCTTTTTGTTTATTTATTCCCCATATAGAGGATACATCTTTATTGTCCATTTTGCTGTCTGGCAATATGTGACACAGTCTGGACCAGAGATATGCTATTATAAATGTCATATGTCATAACAAAACAATTAGGAGATGGAAGTCTAACGTTATCTAAAATTATTAACGATATTGGTGTTGTTAAAAAGCACCTCTTATGACTTAGCTCGTTTAAAGGAAAAACTGCGCCTGCGTCAAAGTCAACGCCCATATTATGGTTCTCACAGAGCTCTTTTCAGTGGTGTTTATTTATTTTAGCCTTAGCACTGCTCAGAAACGGTACTGCTTGGATTAAGAATTTTAGGCTTACTGGGATTTTTATTAGACAATAACAATATCGAATTTATTTTTTTTCCTTTAACCAATCTCCTTCAGTAATGGTGAACCTCAAATGTACTACCACAAGGGGGCGCAGTCGACCAGAGCATCCTTCTGCTGCAGGTTGGCCTATAGCATGTGCTGAAAATTATTTTAGCTTTAAGTGCACCTTATTTGGTTCCATCATGTTTTAAAATCTTACATCTGACTGCTGCTGTGGCGCATATGTCCGCAGATTATTGGCACGAGTGTCGCAGGATGATGTGTTTGCTGCAGATGCCATTTGAAAATATAGGCAGTGTAAGCACTGTAGAATCTAATTATTTCTTTGCAAAACCTAATTAGGCATTAAAAAAGGTTAACGCCAGCGCCTGAAACGTTTTTGTTTAATAATCCCATTACTGACGGCTCATCATGTATAAAATGGTGCAGGAGGACACTAAGTTTCCACTTGTTAAAGGGAATCTCTGAGAAATAGTCGCAGATTTTTGACACTATCTGCGATTGGAAATTAGGGCTTGTAATTAAACTGCGGAGACTCAGCACAGCACAGAGTAAGTAAGGCTGCAGCGCCCTGCCTTGCATGCATTTTCTATGTTTAATTGATGATTCTGCCTGCCTGCTTCAAAACGTTATTACTATTTTATCTTTTTTCTTCTTCTTTGGGCATGACAGAACTCTCCGAACGATAGCGTACACTGAGACTAGACCTTGATGATTTTTTTAGGTGTCAGCTCCTCTCGGACCATTACCAGTCACTAGAGAGCTCAAGGTGAGAATTTAAATGAGAGAACATTATGTGGCCAACTTTTAATTTGGCCGAGCTCCCACGGAAGAATGGAGCGGGTATTTGATAAGTTTCGCAGAGAGAAATATGTCACAAAAATTATAATGTCGATGTTTTTGCAGAAATGTGGGACTACGGGGACGTTAATGATACCAGTATAAGTCCCGCATTGCTGCTGGGTGAATGAGAGTCAGCTGAGGAAGCTTTCTAAAGGTGAAGGTTATTGAAATCTCAAAGTTATCGTTTGAAAGCAAATGGGACAAATATATTATAGGACAATATCATTACTGTTTTATATTTATCACGATTTTGGTTTTTAGAAAGCCAGACTGCCTTTGATCATTTTAATGATTAGAAACCCCTTGAGATCAAACACCTGCACCAACAAACTCGCAGTTTCGAATAATTTACTCGATTTTTTCCTCTTCTGTGGGTCGAGTTCTGTGGGTTAGGAGCCCCGAGCTTAAAATATGACACGACTTTCTTCCTAAAAAGTAGGAAAAAAATAGAATCGAACACAAACAGCGTAACTCCGCGTTTAAATAAAATAAAGTAAAAAAATAAATAAATAAATAAACAGTCCAGAAGCCAGCCAAAGTAATGATAAGCTTTGAAATTATCTTATCTAATGTGTGGCCCTTCAATCTGTTTTTTCATTTTTTTTCTTTTTCTTTTTCTTTTTTAAACTGTATTTAGATTTCGATTTTTAAGTGTTATTATGTTTATTTATCATCCGAGGACACGTACGACTATCGGTAACAGGGAAAACTATGCAAGTATTATACTTACAGAAATTGACTTCAGCAGAACAATATCTATTGTCTTTGATCTAGAGAAACACCCTTTTACGCATTACGCACTCACTTTATTCCGCTTTTAATCTTTTCCTTCAAAGCTTCTTCAACAGTTTTCGAGAGAAAAAAGGAGGGAAAAAAAGAAAGGAGTGTGAGTGACAGACCAAAGCGAAAAGCTTCTTAAAGAAATAAACAGTCGTGTATGCTTAAAGGAATGCGCTTGTAATGGCTCCATCTTAGTCTCTGAATCTATTCGGACAAAACAAACAGGGCGTGGAAGGGGATGAAAATCGGGACAAGCGAGGAAGAAGATGTTAAGAGAGAGTCGGTTTGGTAGGGAGGAAAAGAAGGACACGGTGAATTTCCCTCAGACTGGTTAAAAGAACAATAAAACGAGTTATCAACAGACTCTGGCCTTTTTTCTCAAAGAATGCGTTTCAAGCTTATTTCACGATGACTGCAGTGATTAATGGTGGGTGTGAAACCTCTAGACGAACTGATGAGGCCGAATGATATCTTTATATCTTCGGGTTTAAAAAGTGAAGTTGTAAAATTTATACAAATAAATAATATCATAAGTTTTTATTTCATTTTTATCCAAACACACGTTGGAAAAACATTTGAACTGCTTTAAAACTCCAAAAGAAAGCCGGAATAAAGTCAGACACGCGTACCAGATCTCCCCCAAGGCTAAAGGGAAGACTCACAAATGTTTGCATACCCGTTTACCTGCAGTAGCTTGTCAGTTATTGAAGTTATTTATTTTAGTTTGCTGTGCCTGTTTTCACTTCTGTCAGCTAGTTAAATACTTTGTTCTCTTGGTAGATTTTATTTGGATTAGGGTTCTCCTAAAATCTTAATATTTTTTTCACAAAAGAGATAAAACAGCACACTAAAATGTTTTTGATCAAATATTTTAGGTTATACAGATTATCCCTTAATTTTATTAGAACATGCACAATTTTCAAAAGATATCCTGCAAGTGGTCATCTTACACATGATTGCTTTAACAGGCTGCTGTTATATAAGGCAAAATGACAAAAAACAGCATGTTGACTCCTGATATTGGACCATCTTGTTGGAGAATTAGACCTGGAATATTTTTTTGAGCTAAACACTTTTGGAGGAGATGTGATCTACTATTTAACAGACAAGTGGCTCCAGTTGTGCCACATTTTGTCTGTTGTTTACATGTAGTGTGTTTTCTTCATTACATTTGTAACGGCCCTCAGTTTTTGTGATGGCCATTACTGTCTGCTGCTGTATGTGTTTACACACTAAAAACTGTTGTATCACATTTTGCAAAATCTCTGAAATCTTTTTTCATGCCAGCCTTTTTTATGCATGTGCTCAGAAATAAAACCTTCACTGACATGTTGGCTTTGATTGACATAATGATCACAGAACACTTCAGGCAAATGAAAATGAACTTGTTTGGAAGAGAGTTAAATAGATTTATCTTCCCGTAACAGGGGAGATGTGCACAATCATACTGTATTGTGTAGCCATTTTAAATGTATTATGTGAGCCCTTATTTCTTTTTAAAGTCTAGCGTACATCTATCGATATTATAGCTTGAATTATATGCAATTAGAGCAATTTACATAGATGCACATAGGTCTGGTTTTTGTCTTTCTTTTTGATCAATGTATATTATTTACTGATCAGTCAGAGTATCTGGTGTCCACGCTTAGCACTGAGCCAAAATCTATTGAGATAAAAAGCAAAAAGGGATCTACCAGAAAGCTGACTTTTCCCCTTTTTTGGAAGTAAAGCCATGTTTGTTTGTGGCTTGAATGGGGGTTCTATAATGGAACTGATGGCATCAGGATTGTCACCACAAATGGTCTGGGCGTTCTGCAAGGCTGTTTGACAGAACCTATTATGTCATTGGTCACGTCCCTCCACTCCTTGCTCGCTTGGTTTTGAATGGGAGTGAATTAATCAAATGGTTTGAGAGAGATCAGCCAACTTAATGCACTTTGTGTCAAGGTCTGCAGTGATCTGGGACCTCAGCCCCCTTCTACCTGGACTTCCTGCATCTGAACATATCCATGCATGGACTGTAACCTGGCTGAATCAAATTTCTAAAGGGACATTTATTATGCCACAAAAACTGAATTGTCTCTGCCCTTTTTTTTTTTTTTTTTTCAAGAGACTGTTTAGCATGACTTGCCATTTCATCATTTCTGTAGGTACTTATTAGGTGTTAAATTTACTGGTATTGAAAGTAGCTGTGTGTCTATGGCACTATTTTTAAAAATGTTATTTATGTAACAGGCTAAATCATATATTTGTGATGTTACTGGACTGTATGAGTCTGGAGTGGAAGACAATTTAAACAGCACATGGCTATTTTTTAATGTATTTTCTAACAAATCAGCCTTTTTACTATTTACTATTTTGAAGTTTAGTTTATTTAAGATCTTGATGAATTTATTGCTAGTAATAACCCCTAAAACAGAATTAATAACTAGATTCTGTTGAGGGGTGTTGTGACTGCTCACTTAATGACCACAGAAATCGAGGACTGTGACACCAATCAGATTGTTTCTTCATATTGGATTTACTTAATTTCCATGGAAATTCACTCCTAGGGTCTCTTGAAGTTTATCAGATTCCAACCGGACAACAAGCAGTAAAGCCTTTAAAAGAGGATCTGTTGGCTTTAGAAATGATCCTGAAATACATATATTTTTTAATCAAAACTCAGCCACCATCGTATTTGTTTTCCAGGAGTGTAAAATGGTCCAGAGTCGAGCGCCGTAACGTTATTGCTTTATCAAACACAATCAAAATGCGAATTAATCAAAGCACTCTACGCTGGAGCACCTATGCATGAGCATTGTTTGGTTGTAATGGATGGCTTTAAAATTTGACGTTATTATTTCCCGTCATTTCTGGAAACAAATTGAACATTTATTGCATATATATTAAAAATTATACAGTCGTCAAGAGAGGCTGATGTCTCTTTTATTGAGGCGCACCGAGAGGTGAGGTCTCACCGGATCAATTTCCCTGTCTTGTTACTCCCGCAAGAGGATGTTTGGAAAATGCCTGCACCGCTAAATTGATTCAGAAACGAATTCATAACTTGAGGCGTTTAAGCAATTTTGTGGCGCCCAGTTTTTTATCAACAATCTTTTCTTTTATTTCGCGTTTTGATTGCTTTAAGCACCCAAACAAAGTTTTATACCATTCGGTTTCTCGTGGAAACAGGTTTATTGTCAGTTCTGCGGCCTTTTGTCCACGTTTGCCTATTTTTCATTCTTTACAAAAAAATGCATTTAATACACTGGGTTTTGGGTGGCTTCGCAAACATAGCCATTAAGCAGTCACAATGCTTTTATTGTGCACTTGATCTCAAAATAGAGGCTGGTCTGACTCCAGGATCCAGACGAACCTATGGAAAAGGCCTTGTCTTTGTCTGCCTGTACGGAGATGAATGGCCCGTGTCAACCAGATGATTAGTTTGCACTATTAAATTGTCAAAAAGGAAGGATTTTTCCCTAATAGTGCCTTTTCGTGAAGAATTATGGAATTCAGAGTTGTTTGCGACTGCCGGGGAACTTGCAGGGCTTTGCAGGGGCGAGGGCGAAGGTCAGACAGAGTTCTCAGCGCTGCGTCCAGTGTGGCACAGCAGTCAGAGGGGAAGTGGAGACAAATGTAGGCTTATTTCCTACACCATGGGAAGATTAATACCTATTGTTCGAGATGACCGATATCCTTGCAGTGACATATGATTCAACAAACTGAGGTGGGTTTATCTTAACGCGCTATAAGTCACCCAATTCTTAAAACTTAGTGTGTAATTGCGCACCAACAACTCGGCACAAATGATCAGCAAATCGTCTAATTAAAGTGACACCCATATAACTTAAATTGGAATTATTGGTTCAAATTTAAAACAACGAAGCTGCTGCATAATATCAAACGCACAAAATGTGCACTGTTGCGCCAGATCTGTCGCTGCACATTAGCTGTCTTTCTGCACGCCCTGACAGTTCTGCTCCAGCCAGGAAACCCCCTTCCATCCCGCTCAACCTCTATTCTAGTGCCAACGTTTTGTGTTAAATGTTAACAACTTGGCCTGATTCATTTAATCGCCAACAAATCTGTGTTGACTCTAACACTCGCCTCCATTGTGCCCATTATGCGCCTGCCCTCACTTGAAGATTTATGTATTTTTGATATTAAATTCCTTCTGTCATCAAGACTGCTCTCTTGTTGACTTTTCTTGACCTGTCGACCTCGTTCCCCAAACTTTCCCATATTTAACGCGGGACCCGCAGCCTCCTCCCCACCAACTTCTTCTGCTCTGCCATAGCTGAATGCTCAGTGGCTCCTTTTGTTGGCATGTGCTGTTTGCACTGTTCTTGAACTTCAGTGCGCTGCCCTGTCCTCATCCTGTACTTTGAACTCTGCAGTAAAATCTTCCGTCGAAAAAAAAAACACGTATTGTTCGCAAACGGATGGAGTCAGTCCCTTAAATGTTGCACACTCTTTAATTTGCTATAAAACAGAGTGATGACGGACTGTCCGAGCATCATAATTTGGCCGATGTGACGGATTATTATCTGATCCTTGATGCTCACTATCCACGCAGTCTTGGCTGGATTTGTGTGCTCCATCCACATCATCCAAACTGCATTCATCCTCTGTTGAATCAGAGTGACGGATGCCCGTACCTTTGCCATATATGACGTCCATGTCGTCTATACAAGCCTCCCTCTGGCTGCCCAGCTTGCTAATTAGTTAAACAAACGTTCATACTAATGATCCCACTGGCCTGGTGAGCTTCGGGGTTTTTGTTCGCCTGCTTTCCCCCAACTTCTCCCGCTGGAAACTTGGCCCTGCTGACCCGAGCTATCACGAAGCTGTGTAGATGGCTGGACCGCCCTGTCCGGAGTCCAACCCCCACAGAGGGCAAAGGGCAGCGTCCAAGGCCCGGGAATGCCACCACCAGCTGCTTGCGGTGACACCATTTACAAAGGGGCTTGGTGAGCAATCCTTCTATGGGTTGTCAGTGTTGTGACAGTGCTGTTCTGACATTTATTTACTTACTCGTAGGATCAAAACTGACGGTTTGGCTTAAGCAAAGAGCCAAGTTGTACATTGGTTCAAAGTTAAAGAAAGCATCTGCTAATGCTTTATAAATTTGTTATATTCCACTAATAATGAGATGTTGGCAGTTGGCAGGTGATGAAAACTACCTGACTGGTGCGAACAGTCCGTAGATAATCTGTATTAATTACTGACTCGTAAAACGTATTGATGCTAATAACTATAGACAAGAACCATACAATTTATCAGTGAAGTATTAATATGTTTAAATAAGGTATCAAATACAGAAGTTAACAACCTGGTAGACCCACGCTGTAACTTTTGCCATCGTAATTAAGGGAGGAAAGGCCCCAAGTCTAATAGCATTGTGTTGGATAATTTCAAAGTCAGTAGTTAGAAATCTGCAGCTTTTTTCTTAGTGCAGTAAATAAATAAATAAAAGCGATCTCCAGTCTAACAGCGGTAAGTATCTATTAATTGCTAATAACAGCAACATTTAAACCAGAAAGTGCTTTCGCAGCAATGCAAAATGTTCAACTACGTCATATTTTTGTGTTTATTCATTAGACTGATTAATGAATGTATAGCCTGCCAGAGAAGTGATTAGTTAACAAGATTATTCCGATTAAATATTTAATAATGTTGTCATTCTTCCACCAATATAAACAGTGCCTGGGGTAAACTGCAGCAACGCAAATAGTAATGGTAATTATAGGCAATAAGGCGGTCATAAGCGAAAGGTTTGTGCGTTTATGTGAAAACTATCCTGGGTTTATGTCCCGCTCTTCCTAAATTCAAACGTTTTTCTTTCTCTGCAGCGCGCCGTGCGGTTAACACTGGGCCCATTACACGTTGTCATTTGTGGCTCTTGGTGTTATTTGGACAATGTTTGGCCATTTACCCAGCCTGTGTCTGCGCGCTCCAAGGAGGTCTCGACAGAAATTGATACTAATTGCAGGGACTGTACACTGCTGGCTAGTGGAGCGCCTGCAGGCAGTTGGAGGACCTGCTTGTCACCGCCTAATTGACAAGGGCTTGTCTGTCCTGGGAGCAGCTGGTCCTAAGCACTGGCGCACAATCGCAATCTTGACACGGCCTCCACTCGCCTGAAGGAGTTTTGAGGGGAAACGCCGTTAAAGGGAGATTTATTGAATCTCCCTTTGGGTGACGCTGTATTAAGTACGCAATATAGGCTTATATCCACGGGTGCAAAAGGGAGTCACACTCCTGGTATTAATAACAGAAGGTGGCAATTAGGCCAGACAGGTGACATTTCTTGTGACATTATGAATCACAGCAAACAAGACAAGCGCGGGTAAATAAAGGCTATGTGAAATCGGTTTTAAAGAAAAGTTATTTTACTTTTCGCAGCTACATGACACACAATGAGCCTGTATGCGCAAATCGGATGACTTCAGGGGGATGTGTTGCACCAGCCATTCAGCTGGCTCAGACACAAATAACATCACCCCTCACAGTAAAATAATCAATTCATTATTCTGGCCTGTTTCTATTAGACCATGTCTTTATAGCTGAATGCATCAGGAGGAAAAAGCCAAGCAAGTATTGTTTTCGTCTGCAAGTGGAAAAAGGTTTTCCTGCACTTTCCCACTGCCTGTAAAGAAATGCTGCTTTTCTGGGCCTTTTGAACTGAAAATCGTGATTTTTCCCCTGGTGTTCTCCGGACGCGCTCCTTTCTTTCTGCGGAACAATGACAACACTGGAGCACCCCGCCGGTGCGCCACAGTTGGGGATCTCCATGATTGTTTTGGACATCTTTGGATTTCATCAATCAAAATGACTGCAGTTTTCCATAAAAATGCTGAATTTGGTCCTGGAACCGAGCGGGCAAGGTAGAAAATACGAAGCTGTCCTTCTCGATGATAAATGGCCATCCTTTGATTGAGCAAATAGAGAAATACGTGCCATAGTACTGAGAAACAGGCGAATATTGTGAAGCGAGGACTCATGGTCTTGTGTCAGATCATGCCAGAAATGAATCACCACAAATCATTAGGCTATAAAAGCGACTGCATTTTCCCAAACCCTGGAAATCTGTAAGGCTTAAGAGCAGGCTAGATCTTGATCCACACTTATGTAAAACTTAAGTAGCTTAATGGCCACTATTACCAGAACGATAAGTATTACGCACGCTTAAGAAAAATGTTAAAACTCTTTTTACACTAGTGCCATGAAGGTTATTTTTCAACTACTCAAGCCGAAACAGTGAGTGGCAGACAGACATTAAGTTCACCTACAGGTGCCATATCATACCGATAATATTGGTCTTTATTTTACCAGGTTACTAAGTGTAACAAATGAAACGCGTGCTCGTAAGCTTAAAGGAGGCTTTGGCCTGGAACTATAGGGAGCTGGTCCACTATCCCTGCCCGCCCTCCCATCCAATAAACCTCTATTAACATGGAAATGTCACATCCCATTGACTAAAACTCAATTATGTGCAGACTTGCAGCATCTTTAGAGTGGACTAAAACTTTTAATTTCCCCCCAAAAGCCGTTTTGATTTAATGGCCATTCAGAAGCCCATGAAGGTGTTCTATCTAAATGGCCTTAATGCCGCGGCTAATTATCCAGTATTGACATATTGTCCCGCCTCAGGTCAACAGGTCAGCAGTTTGAGATTAATGACACCGGAAGGAGGTTGTAGGAAGAGGTAACAAGGAAACCTGACTGTAATTTTTTATATTGCAATATAATACTTAAGATTTTGTTCACTTCAATGTTTTCGGCTATAACAGGCCGTGTAATGTTACTCAGACATTGTTGGGGTTGTTTTTACCTTCGTGTTTACTGCTCATATAAAATCCCATCAATGGCCCTCCAAGATTATTTATTATTCAAATGAGAATTTATAGTTTCTACTTTATAAGTAGCGACTTTCGGTTTAGGTTTGTATCTTTCTTTTTGCTTTTTATCACCACGGTTATATTTCTGTTTTCATATAGCGTATTTTCTTTTAATGATTTTAGGCTAGTAGTGCATTCTAGTAAGGACTCGTCCCCTCCCTTATTCCCTCTAAAAGATACAACAGAACTGACTGGCTTGTCGAGCTTGAAGAATTGTTTAATTTCAGAGCCCCGGCGTTTCCTGAGGTGAGGTCTGCATTGGCTGCTAATAGAGATCTAATTGATGGGCCGAGTCCCGTTTCCGTGCTCTCTCTCCCTTTATTGCGCCCCGGCGTCTGCTGTAAAATAGGTCTGTAATCAGATTCCGCCTATTCCTCCTGGAGCAGGATGAGAGCTCAGGGCTGCGGAGAGAAAGAGATGGGGCAAAAAAAGAAAGAACAGGGGGGGAAAAAAATCGTTATTAAAAAAGTTAAGCCTTGAGTAGAAATTCAACATACTGTTGAGGCTTGATGAAAAAGAGGAAAGTCGGCTTTAACATACAAATTGCCTGACTTTTCTTTAAATAAACCCACATTATTACTATAGAACCCTCCAGTGTGGCTGCAGCACTCATTAGTGATTTTTTTTTAATCTGTCAGAATAGCCTTTTTCTCCTTTGGGATTTATAGGTTTGCAATATTTTTTATACTGAACTCTTACAAGATTAATATAGATCTGTCATAAAAGGCTTTGATATTGCTGACAAATGCGCCTTCTATAATTATTATTTTAACATGGTTATATGTGCTTTCATGATTCGCACTCTTAGTTCATGATCTAATCAAATACCACACAGTCCACTGTTGTCATTCACCCAGAAGGTACAGAAGATGTCAATCAAATCAGACTGGCAGCAACAGAAACACACTGATTCTCTATTTTTTTTTTTTTGCCATCTCCTCTGCTTCTCTCTCCATCTCCTATAGAGCTTCCTGGAAGGCTGTGATTGGCCGTCTGTCTGGGCAGTGATAGCAGCCCTGGAGCCGAGGATGATTGATGATGGCGAGGGCAAGGCCGAGCGCTAGCAGCATAAAGCCCCATAGATGCCTCAATAAAGAGCCTGGCTAGTGGAGAGCCTGGGCCCCGCTCAATAGGGCCCCTCCGCCTCTAAGGACCCACAGCTAGAAGAGTGCATGGAGAGAGGGAGAGGAAGAGAGGGAGAAGGAGAGGTGCTCTGTTGTTGGATAATCTGTTTAGCTATCGAGCCAGCAGCCGTCTGAGGCTGGATAAGTGCAGCGACGGATGTGTGTGGGGTGAAAATAGCAGGGGTTGGCTGGTGGAGTGCTGGAGGGGAGATACAGGGAAAGAGAGAGAGGGAAAAACAGAGCGAGAGATAGATCATCCAGTCTCAGCATGCATAATGGAAAAAAGGGAAGCGGATGAACCAAACTGGAAATGAGATCTGCAGGCTGCTTTTCACACACACATACACGCACACTATAAATGATCAAAAGCCAAAAAAGTTGACCACAAGAAAGTGACTGGAGACTCAAACTGAGTGATCTGACCTCAGTGCTGCCACTCTGGTGGCCATTATTCAGCCTACAGATGCATAACTGTGGTGACCTTTGCTTCAGCAAATCAATGAGACCCTGCTAGGTTGGATTCCTTCGGTGCTGCGTCCACTGCTGTGGCCCCATGCAGCCCTGTTGCAACCCCTAGTTCACAGCAACTCTGAAAAGCACAATTAGGCAATAATCTGCTCCTACCAAGCCAGCTTTCAGCGGCTCCAGCATGGCTACACGATGTCCTGCAGACCCTCCTGGCTGGAGTTGAGAGAATGGACTGTTGGCCTGATGACTGTTGGCGTGATGAGGGTCTGGAAAGATCAAAGTTGCAGGGAAACACTTTCCAGAGCTTGGGCTAATAAGGACAAATATTAAAAAAAAAAGTTTGCTATCAATTTACAAATAAATGAAAGTTTCATAACAGTTGCGGCCTGTTTTGAATGCGCTTCTCCCAACAATACTTTGTACAGATTTTAACTCATTCAGATCTGCATTTTCTTCAGTTGGATTTGTATTGTATGTTCATGAACATCTTTGTGTTAACGCATTCTAATAATAAATCTACCAAAGTTTTCACCAACTATATCTGCTCTTTGATTAATCTGTTCTTGCACACCATGTAATAATATAAAAAAATTAAAAAATATTTATAAGCACATGTCCAAGCCATATCTCACAAATTTTAGAAAGGAAGTCAAGATTTTATAAGCAAATTGTTTAAATTTAGAGGTTATCTGGCAGTGGACATTGAATGGAGGACTCTCACCTGCATGAAGATTCAAGGAAAGGTATAAGGGTTTGTAAGCCAAATAAGAACAACATATCCCGGGACATAGTTAACGCTGATGTGTCCTTGCAGCACAGTGAAAGGAGGGGATAGCATCGGAGGTCAAAACAATGGAGGTCCAAAATGGAATCACAATAACAGAATAAACACACATCTCCCAAATCTTACTAGTAACCCAGAGCACAAATTTCTCCTGTGAATGAAGGCATTGACTGTGAGGTCAGTTTTTATTGCCTTATGAGGTCAAAACTAATCAAGTTTTTGCTTTCAAGTCTAACGTCCTCAGGCTGTTGAGACCTCAAAGCAGTAGTCGACTGGGTGATTTTAGGTGAACCTAAGCAGAAGATTCAAGTCAACAACATTTTAATAGCAAATTGTAATTTTAGTAGATTAGAGAAGTTGTATCAGAGTTGTATCAGTCACTGAATTTTTAAATATTTGATCCTAAGGATAATTTTAAAAAACAGGAATAGACAGACGGCATACATACTGAAACAAAAATCACGCAATTTCCTATTAAAGCTGAAAGCATTAAAGAAAAAACTCCATCTGTAAACTGAGTAGAACAGCCTGAACAAGAAAGAAATGCGATTCATTAAAGTGATTAAAGGCAAAATAGCATCAAACCCTACAGAACCTAACCTCCAGCAGTGGATTAGCAGGTAAAGGAAGAGTTAATGAATGTCAGCTGAAGAGTCAAACAATGAAAGAAGATGCAGGGGCTGTCCTTGAACAATGATGCCTTGCTGCTGACCTGGCCAGAATGCCCACACAGACTGCACCCTGAATCAAAGGTGGTAGTGGACTGAGCATTTGAAATGACTGCTAAAGGTGCAAAAAAGTAGATGAGTCTTACAGAAGCACTACAAATACATGTTTTCTTACCTAAACACTAAAGAAAAAGTTAAGTTTGTCTTTTAGGAATTTTCTATTGCAGTGCTGCAATAACCAGGCAAGAATTTTTAAAAGAAGAAAAAACACTTAACTGGCCAAGAATTAACCCTGAGTTAAAATACATTTTAAGAGCACTTTAACAAATTAAAAGTAGACTAGAGAAGAGGTACTTCTGTCAAAAATGCCCATATGGAAAAGAAATAGTAAAAACTTATAAAAGACTTGCATAAGATGTGGCCTACTTCATATAGTGAATCATATAAGGCTTATATGACTGACTCATGAAAGTGGCCACTTTCTCATTACTTTCATATATTGTTTTAGTAAGTATCCAAAACATACAAGTTTCATTTATATAATTTTTCAACGGATCTTATATCTGTTTTCACTCTTGTATGCTTTTCATACAAGTTTCACACAAGACAGATACAAACTTTATAAGATTTATATATATCTTTTCCATATGGGTGGTGACAGACCGGTATAATCCACTCACGTAAGGATTGATTTGAAATAAAGGTGAACGTACAGATGTTAAAAATAAACATAAAGCAACATAATTGTAAATGAGACCTGTACTCAACTTTTGCTGTATGTTAATTATTAATGTAATGTATTTAACTAATTCAAAATATATAGAGCACCAATTATATCAGGACACTGAACATTTTAAATTGTTTAATATTTTAGCAGCATTGCACAGGGTGAGCTTTTACTTATTTATGTAGCCACTGTTTCAGAGAGAGAGTAATTGACAATATTTACTTCAGAGGGAGAAGTAAACACTGTCAATTACTCTACACATCAAAAATTCACAAACCCTCTTAAAGCAGGTTTAGGGCCACACTGTCTGATCAAACAGGACTTCGGGGGTTTTAGATGAACTGTATGAACTCTGGGGATGGACTTACAACAAGGAGAAAAACAAAAACAAAGGAGATAGCAAAGCTAGAAAACACTGGTCAGGTTTCAAGATTCAAATATGTACAAACAACACAGGAAGACAATCACTGGTTTAAAAACAAACAAACAAACTAGGTTTATGAAATAAACAATAATCATAATGACTAATGTTCAGGAGTGTGAAGCTGCTTGGCTTTTCTGTCAACCCCTTTTATCCTCGGCCTGTTATTAGGGTTTTGTAATCTCCTTATGATGTGAATGAATGACTTGTACTATTTACTAATGAACCTAAAACTGCCTAGCTAGCAACAAATTACATCTTATTGCTTTACAGTCAATTAAAGCCACAAGAAAAATCTGTGTTAGCAGTTCAAAAGCAATAGGTTGATGAAAGATAACAATCAAATGTGTCTTTATTGATTTGTGATTAGTGTGGGGGGCTCATTCGTGGGGTATCCATAACTTGATTTTGTCTCATATTTTAATTGCTTAATTGGAGTGATTATTTAGCAATGGGAAACCAATCCACCTGTTCCCCCCTCTGTACACGTGGACGAGTCAACAGTGTTTGAAAGTCATGTTGAAGCATACAGTTACAAGTTCTGCATTACAAATAAAAGCCCCTGCATTCAAATCCTGCTTCTAAACTCCTTTTGCAGTAAATTATTTTTATGTGACATCCATTCATAATTTAATATTTTAGCTGGATGAGGTTAATCTGATTTAAACTAGTTTACCTACTAGCAATTGGTGTTTTGGTCCAATCTTTAGTCAGATATCTTAAAGGACCAGTAAAAAGGAAAGCCTCAGATGCACCCTTTGTCATAAAAATGCAATATTTGGATAGACTTTTTATTTTTATGGTGCGTGTCCAAAATTTGGTCTCAGTTGTTCATAGTAATAAAAGCTGAAAAAGACTTTGTCAATATACACTCAAAGCGAAAGCTGGCTGCTGCTGTGCTCTTTTCATATTTGTGGTTGAAATGTTAATGTAGTGGCAGAGAACAATCTTCCAAATTATAACTGAAAGTACATTTAGTTCTTTGTCCTCAAACAATGTCTGGAAAATTATCTGTCAGATGTCAGACTCCAAAGTAAGTGGAGGGCAGTGGAAACTAGCACAAATTCACCTCAGTGGTGCTGGCTGGAGTTTATGGTGTTTTGGGTATAAATCAGGGGGATACATGCAATGTATTCACTGATGCTTGTGTGCTGGAAACAAATTAGAAGGTTTGTTCCCACTTTTTCCTGTAACCATTTGGAAACTGATGAGAACAGGTGGTCTAATTTTGAAAGCAAAATGTCTTCATTGCTTTAACGTGAGATGAGTTTAGATTGTGGGCTTGTATAACACCTGAACTCTTTCACCATGGAGCCATCCTGTTACATTATGTGCAGAATTGGTGCAGGATTCTATTGCTGAAATAAGAAAATTCATATTGACTTGATTGCTGCATATGTTTCTCCACCATCATGAATGGTGCTTTCAGAGATGTTAAGTTTTCCATACTGTGTACACCCCCATACAATCCCTGGTAATAGTTTTTGAAATGTGCACTCGTAACATGAAGTACAGTCCCCCTTATCTCTGGCTGGGATGTACTCTCTGTCCATGAACTCCAAAACGAATTTCAAATTTTCATTGCCACAGGGCAGTTTTCCACTTCACTCCATCCATGTTGAAGAAGTTCAAGCCTGGAAAGGGCAATGCTATTTCTGGAATCTTCTCTCAGTATTTTATACGTATATTCTATGCACAGTAGTCTCAATGCATGCTTGATCATCCAAGTAAGTAAATCCAAAAAGTTGACTGCTGATATGGATGTTTTTAATGATGGTCAGGGTCTTTTAACGATATTTTATACTTTAGGTGATAAAATCACCTAATTCTTTGCAGGTTTGCCGCTTTTTATAGTCTTTTTTTGGGCCCTGTCCTAATTGTTTTTTAAAAAGTGTTATTGAAGTAAAATTTAAAATGCATATGTATTTTCATTTATATTTTACTCAGCATACCATTTTCTGTTTTTTGTTTTGTTTTTGGAAATGGTTGTACAGCACGGACAAATCCAATATGCATGCTCTCAGGTGGAGCTATTATCCAGCACTGAATTATTTCATATTGCTGCTGTTGTTGTGTGCATTGTTGGTGGGCAGAGGTTAACAAAAGGCCAAGACAAATCCAAGCCACCGGCGCTGGCCGCATGGGGAAATGTTGGCAAGCGAGCCAGAGAATAATCATAGGCTAATCTGATTTCCAGCTCTGATAATGGAGGCCAGGCTAAATAAGAAAAATTCCAGGCAAATTTGTGCAAATGAAAAAGGATTCCTCCTGACATAATGGTATGGTGCAAGGCAGCCTCTAATGAGCAATAATCTGTCTAAGAGCTTCTCTCTCTCTACTGCCTGGTTTCTCCCTCCATCTTCTATCTCATCCTGTCTCACCTCCTCCCACCTTCCCCCTAGTTCTCCAGCTCTCATCAGCTTTTTCCCTATTCTTGGGAAGGTGCATGTAACAGCTGTGTGACACAGATATGGAAGAAAGAGGAGGGAGTGAGGCTGTATTTATTGAGAGTATCTCATGAGCATGCCTTTGTAAATGTTCAATAATCCAGGTAAGAACGTGTTCGCGGTGGAAAAGTTGCATCCAAATGAACCAAATTAAATTTCTTGGGTATCTCAATATCACATACACACCAAGAATTTCCTTCATGACAAATATCAAATGTTTATAATTCATTTATTCAACAATACTGGTATTTATTCATATAAAAGTCTGTTGAAAAGGTTTACACAACATATCCATGGCACATGATTTTCTTTTATCGTTTATTTTTATATGTTTATGTCAAAGTTTTTGCAGGAAATTGCCATGTGTTTGTTCTTCTTACCATTAGGTCACAGAAGTAAGTACTAGCTTTTCAAAACAAAACAAAAAACAAAACAAAAATAAAAACGAAACAAAAAAGGCATCTTCTAGCAACCCAATATGCTGTTTAAATGTTTTAAATGTCTTAAAAACAAGGTTTTTTGTCTGGAAAAAGAACATCTTTTTCCCCGATTCAAATAAAGATAAGAGCATTTGTTGGAGTTATTTTACAGAACTTTACACTTCACGCAAAAAATATATGGCTTGAATTTGTTTCACAAAAATATCTTCAGAACAACAAAAATAGGCAACATGTAGTTTATGGTTCACTTTGTGTCTTAAACATAATGAAGCACAAACATCTCAGTTTAAATGATAAAGAGCCAAAGTTCAAGTTAGATGTGAAATGAAGCACAAGATGTGTAACATGCAACATTGGGACATCTACAGTTTGGTAGTTTTAGTCACTGCTGTACTTTGGGGCCAGAAGTTACCTCTTGGGTGGTCTGCACCACTGGCATGCTGTAATATCAATCAGATAATCCATTAAACCTGCTCCAAATGCACCGACAACACAAACAAAGCGAATAGTTCCAGTTTGCTCTGAGTAGCAGAGGCCAAACAAATGCTGACGGGGATGGGTTACTGTATATAAAAGTCACCACATTCAGAATTGTTATGAGGTATCTGGCTTGCTATGCAGAAGAGCCTGTCCATGGAGTTTAGATTTCTTTTTGTGTAAAACTATCCATAGAAGTCAAAACTGCTTTTCTACCAGGCTGGAAAATATGCACGTTGCTGTTTTAGAATTGGAGATTTTAACAAAGGTGTCAATGAGGATCAACTTCCTTTCGGAGCCAGCCTCAAATGGCACCTAAAGGAACTGCAGTTATTGTCACTTCCACACTTCATTCTTTAGATATAGAGTTTTTCACTTGGTCGGTTTTAAATTGGTCATATTAAATGGGACAACTTGAACTATGAAATGTTTGGTGAATGTTCTTCCAGAACCAGCTTAAGGTGTTATGGAGCCTTAAGTTTTTGAACTGGGGTCCTCGCCCCCACCTGTCTGGGCACCACCAGTCTATGCTTGTTCTGCTTGTGCATTCATTTTTTGCTTTTCTCCCTCAGAGGGAAAAATCATTTTTGGGGGCATACTTGCAGAAATCTTCTTATAAACAGTTACAGTGCATATGAACATGATTTCAGCTCTGACAAAGGCAGTAGAAATGATAAGACCAGTGGTATTAAATTTGCAGACAGCTAACATACTTATAAACATATTTTGTTTAGTCTTGCACAATTGGTAGTGATGTATGACACGCACAGCAAATATACATTTATCCACATGTCTTGTATGACTTTTAAGCACTTTTGGACACCCCCAGTTGCTGTGGGAGCCCTAAGCAACTGGTTAATCTGCTTGTGCCTTAATGCTGCTCTAACATTAGATATTTCTAACTTTTATATACAGCGACTAAGCTATACCCTGTTTTTAGTTGGCAGTAGAAAGGAAATAGTTTCTAGAAACAATGAATGCTTATAATTTTCTAATCTAAAGAAGAAGATGAAAAAAAACATTTTTAAATGTATTTTTAAGGCTGCTTAAACAAACAAGATTTATCTATTTTGTTAATTGTCTTTTAGATGTGATGGTGGACATGCATTGATAACTCTGGACAGACTGGCCAACTGCTTCTACTTATTTCCAGTCTTTGTTATAAGTCAAGCTCACTGACTGTAGTTTCACAATGAATGGAGAGACATTAGAGTGCTATCAATCTATCTTTCTGCAAATAAAGATATATCTAAAATATCATACATTTCCTTTTAATTGTCCTTCTCTAAAAGTCCTGACAAACATCAAAATTGCAATAGTATTGAGGTTTTTCTTATTATCCTACTGATAGACTCTGCTGTATAATGTGTTACAACATCAGTATTCACACAGCGGTAGCAGCAGCAGCAGCAGCAGCAGCAGCTGTGAGACAATTTTACCTCTATAGAAAAATAACACCCTTCTCTCTCCCTCTCCCACTACTCCCCCTCCTCTCTCTCCTCAGCCAGCAGCAACAGCAGCAGCTTGGCTCTGTGTTCCTGACAACTTCCATAAATTATTGGAGATTTTCATATTTCAAATTTCATCTGCATTCATGTGGAGCAGCCAGGGCCCCGGCGGAGGCTAGCGTCGGGGTGTCGGGTGTGGAGGAAGCAGCCCCCTTGGTTGCAGCGCTGCCACCGGCTGCCTGCTCGGTGGCCCCAGAGACCCTTGGCTAATTGAATTGCATCCCCTGATTAGATTATCCTTGCGGCAGCTTGCTGCCAATCTGAAGTATGGGTGCCTTCTATCCTACTTAACCCTTCTGCCCCCCACCCGCTGCTGCAGGCACACACACACGACACACACACACACACACACACACAGAGCAAAGGCAGAGTGCCCAATATATTCAGTGGCCATCAAAGTTGGCCAGTTTTGTTATTTTTCTTTTGCATTGTCTCGCCTTGTAAAAGTGGCCATCTTTCACCGCCTGGCCCTCACCACCACTCGTTCTGCACCAAATAGCCGAGTCTGGCAAACACTAAGTGTCATTACTCTAAGTTTGTTTTTCTGTTTGTTTTGCTTTTTCTTCACAGGTTTTTCTCAGGGACTGTGTGGTCAGCTTACTGAGGGACCAACTTGATGCATATATATGTATGCATACATACAAATATATATACATACATATATATATATATATATATATATATATATATAGTATTTACTGTTTATGTTTATGTATATTAACTTTGCACAGTACGAACAGGTTTTTTTAATACTGAAATTGATATGTTTACATTTTTATATTGATGGTATTTGTAAATATTTATTTATTTTTTAATAAATTCCACTTTACTTGACTAAATTATTTGAATGGACTCCCTTCTTGTCACCTACTTGCCGAAAAAAATATGTACTTTAAGTACCGTTAACAGTTTAGTACAGTCTATCTGACACACATGCACTCGAAAACCTCTTTTAGTTTAGATATGTTTAGCTTGAATTTTAAAAGACTTGGTTAGATTCCAATTTTCCCACTAAATCTAGAAAAAACACACCACAGAGGAACATGAATGATATATTGCCACACTGCAGTTGCGTGATTATTTACCATTTATGAAACCATGTGGAAAATAAAGAAAAGATAATAACTTGAATTTCTTCCAACAAATGTTCTTTACAAAACTTGTGGAAACAGTAAACCCCATAATCCAGCAATTAGTCAAAAATGCAGTCAAATAAGAAACAAATGCAGAAAAAGAGGGTATAAATAAACAGAAGTGATTGTAGAAACATTGGCAATAGTTCTGAAAATGATGTCACAATGACACATTTATTTAGTTAAGAAATACACACAGTGGTGCCAAATGTGATATTTTGGATAAAGAAGTCCAGCAAACATCATAAATGGCCTCATGACCCTGTGATGACTGGAAACACCTCCTCACCAACCCACCCCCACTCCTCGAAACTAACAGGCCATGTCATCTCATGCGTTGCCACATTTCAGTTTTGGGCCGATGCATAACCCAGATGAATATAAGTGTTCACTGAGGAAAAGTCATGTTCTGATGTAATTATCATCTATTGCTTCCTGTAATCGTATCAGATCTCTTTTGAACAATAATCTCATGGCGAACGTCTGGAAACGGAGCCCTCCTCCCTGTTTATTGTTCTCCACTCCGGTAAAACACAATTGAATTGAGGAGTCAGCTATTAGATTTTTTGCTCTGTAGAATAAACTGAAATCGTATTTTTGCTGGAAATTATCAATACATCTTGGAGAGCAAAAGTAAGAAGACACAGAGCAAAAGTAGACCCTGGGTAGAGTGAGAGGGTAGATGTAGTAGATGAAAGATGAGGGGGAGTTGATGGGAAGACTTTCACCAACTGGAAAAGGGGATTTATTGACATACTAGGGTCAGATGTATATGATACAGTTTGCAAATCACATCAAAAACTGCAAAATAGTGCTCTGCACACCAGATACTTTATTGTGTGCCTGTTAAATCCAGTAAGTAAATGGATATATATATTGAAATGTGGAAAGGAAGCTTCGTTCAGTACAAAAAAACCCAATCTCACTATTGCTAAGAATGAAAAAACAAAACAAAAATAACATTCTCAGAGATACAAAAATGAGCACATGTACTTGTCTGAAAGTTTCTAAAGTTATAAAGATAAATTATCGGGACAACTTTTAAACAAGACAAAAAACAATATTGCAATAAGCAGCAGTGGATATTGTCCTTTGTTTTCACGCTCAACACAATAACAGTAACGATGCTCCAACATAGCTTCAGTTCTGAACAGTTTTCTGTTTTCTCTCACTCTGTAAATGATTCTGACAGCTTCAGAGAAAAAGGAATTATGCTTACACTTTAAGGCGATGCAGCAGGTCTGCAATGCTTTGCATCTGTCCTGTGAAATATTGATGACACAGAGTTTGAGGGAAACCAATAGCTTTAATTTGATCAGTAAACTCAGACAGTAAACACAGACAGCTGAAGAAATACATCCTGAAATGAGATTTTAAAAAAAGCAGCAGTGCCTTTGGGGATTTTGTGTTTTAATACTTGAAATATACATAAATGTATCTGCAGTAGGGTGAGGTTCACACAAACAACTGTAGTGCTTCTAGTTACTTTTAATCATCTGCGACTGGGTGACTTAACTCAAAACTTTGGTTTTCTTTTGTTTGAATATTGCACATTTTTTATAGGAAGACGGCTGATAGTGTGTCTGTTGGACCCCTGACACCTACAATATAAAAGAAAATAATGGTTAATTGCAATCCAGAGCACGTCCATACAATTAAATAAATAAAGACCTGCTTGTTGTTGAGGCTACTTTGGGAAAATATTTTAATTATGTAAAGTATTTCTATTTTTGGTAATGTAAAAGAAACCTCAGATAAAACCGTTGTATGTTTTCGGTGTGTTATCTTGGCACTGAGAACACTGAGGTCATGTTCTGAGGGGATTTTAACCATCCAGTGAGGATTTTGCTCTAACAAACAAAGACAAATATTATTTTAAATCAGAATAAACTGAAGGACATTTCCTCCCAGGATGTCATTAAACTTTCCATGGTATCCCTTCACAGAACAGCATTTCTCCAATGATATATTTAGGGTGCAGGACGGACCAGTGAGTCACTGTTAAAGTTGTGTCTTTGGAAGTTGTTAGTAATCCTTTGTTCACACTAACAGTGAAGAAACAATTGCTACAATTTTATCTTTATTTATTTGCTTTTGTTTTAACTTAATTTAACCAAGAAGGGAAACCTTCCATGTCCAATAGCTGGTGAAACCGGAGCTCATGGAGAAAACACACATTAAAAGCGGTCAGTAAGACGAGGAAAGCCATTTATAAATGCAAGCCAATGCCATTACAAGAACCTCACACTGACTCTGACCCCGGGACACTTCTGCTGTGAGGCAACACTGCTGCTGTCATTTTCAGTGAAAGGCAGTGATATGAAGCTCCAAAGTGACAGCCAGTGACAAATCAAATGATGTGGTGAATCGCCAGCCAATCAAACGCTTCCATGTTTACAGAGCCATGCAAGCCCAGGGAGATGTTAACTGGCATTAGAGCAACACTTCAACAGTGACTCATTGTGGCGTCGTGCTCCTCTGCTATAGCACAAGCTTGCAAATCAGGTGGACTAGTTTGCAAAATATGAGTGTGATGATGCAATGTTACCATGGAACTTTTTAATGGGACTCCTTAGACTAGGGAACAATTTTATAAGGATACTCTCACAATTCTAACACCCATTTATCTAGACTGGTCACAGTATCACTTGATGATATCATGGGATATGACCCAAATATTTCTACATGCTCACCAGCTAGCTAGCTGTTTAATAAGTTAAGTCACATAGTAGCAGGGACAGTTTGTTGCATCCTGAAAAAGGTGTAAGGACAGACAGGCATGATGATGTGTTACAGTCATATCAGTGTTTGTAATGGCACAGACACAACAGGAGAGGGGTTAATGGATACGATTTGCTTGTTTTGGTGGCACAAATAGTCCTCATTGACATATAATCACTTTTTAATGATTTGGAACAATTTCTTGAATTATAGCAAATTATTTTGTGAACCTTTTGGCTATAGTTATAGACCACTGGAGGTCTCCAGACTTCACCTGGACAATCACTCAGTTAGTATATCATCAGCTAATGGTTTAAGTTTGTATTCTGCAATTAGAAAATGCTTTACAAGTAGTTATATACAAAGTAAAAGCAAACAGAAACATAATATTTGAAAATAGGAACAATAAAACACATTAAACAGATGGATAATCTAAAACTGAATTGCACTAGGGTAAAAAACAAACAAACTGCAGTACCATGGCTGCAGTTTGGGGGTTTAATGGAGCTTACCTGAATACCTTTGAATGTTGTCCTTATGTTTTGACTCCATTGATTTCTTTCTTGGTTTTGGGCAAAATGCAAATAAAAATATAATAAACAAAAAAAGTGTTTTTTATTATAGGTTAACAAAAGTATGCTTTACTAACTGAAGCAATTTTATACATTAGTATCAATTAATATGATCAAATAATATAGTAAAATATTTGGAAAATGAATTGTTTTCAGAATGAGGGCATTTACCTACACATATTTTGATGTGTTTAAATCTAATTTTGAACACACGAAAGGCAAAATTCTCTAGTCTGCAGGCTGTATCATCAGCTAGCATAATATTTAGATTGCACCCACCCATCCATTACTGGATGCTTCTGGGTGAAATGTAACTTCAAAGTTGTAATTAATTCATCCTCAATATATGTACATAGCTCTGTTTTTTTCAAATTAAGCCTGATATTTTGAATGCAGGTGCTCATCTTTCTCTCTGATGATCCAAGTGGAATAGTTTAATTTATATTCACAAAATACAACATGTCTTTGGGATAATTGGGGTTGCACTAGGTGAATTTGTGTTTCCTTTAAGTCAAAGCTATGTGGCTGACAAATAACCCTCACCTGTTTTACGCTGGACCAGGAGGCTGAGGATGCTGAGGCATGTGCAGAGGGCTGGCGGCCTCCCTGTTTCCCTCAGTAGCCATCCAGCCATCCATCCATCTAGCCAGCTCTCCTGAGTCACTTTTCATAATTATTGAATTACATTCCTGGCAACCCATTAAGCAGGACATTCTCTTCTTAACCACCTGCTCTTCCCCCCTCCTCCACCTCATTTTACGCCATCAATCTTTCAGCGTTACCGGAGCCCCTAAAAGCTTTCTGACTGCTCTATAATGGGGGACAGCACGGGGTCAGGGGGTGCTACAGGACTGTGTGTTCAGGAGCAGTGATGCCTCAGCATTTGGGTGGGGAGCAGGGCAAAGGGACAGGTCGTGGTGTTGGTGTGAGGGGGCAGTGGGGGTCACTCTGTGCAGCCTGGCTGGAATAGGTCACTGACTGGACCTTTGGCTGGGAACAGGAGGGAAAAGACATGTTTGTTTTGTGATTCGGTGACTTTGTGTGAAAGTTAACTAATCATGGGCTTCACAAATAAAAACAAAACAAAAACAAAACTAAGGTGTGCTGAGACTGTTTATAAGATATTATAAATCTGTCACGTTCACGCATTTTTCTAATTTTTTCTAATTTACTTTTTCACGCCCAGTTTTTGGGACATTCTGCTTCAGTTAGCAATTTCCTACATTTCCCAGAATGCCTTTCTTGTCATCCTTTAAAGAAAGTTGGACGAAGGATAAACCTGCTGCATTAAGTGATGGATTCAAGCATTAAACACTGCCCCTGCAGGCTTGAAACAGCTGCAAGAAGTTTTAGTCAACAGAATCAGATTATTTGTCCTTTTCTATCCCGTTATTGTGTTGGAGAGTGATTCCTTTTTTGCACCACAGTATGAAACTGTTTGTGTTGTGGGAAGAAAAAAAATGTAAAAAAAATTCAAGGACAGCTTATGTGAAGTGAGAGGAAACTCTTATTCATTGCCTACACAAAAATATGCACATCTACTCATCAGATCAAAGTTTCAAAGAAGGGGAAACAGATCACAAGTGATGTAAGTTTCTTCTGACATTTTATTTTACTTACTTTAAAAATGTGCTTCAATTTAAGTGCACATGTTGCAATAGTTTCCACTTCAACACAGGACATGGGTGAACAAGTGTTACACAGGATTTATATTGTAATTTCACCTGCTCTGTAATGACCGGCAATTCAAAGCCTCTTTGAGCTCACATCTGAGAAATAAAACATCTTTACGTTATCAAAGTGAAATCATTTTTGAGGCAGCATACCATGGAAACAAAAATATCAGTTTCTGATTGGCTAGGATGTGTCTAGTAAACCTGCAGTTAGCAACTGAGTTTTGTTTGTATTTTTCAAATTTTTGAAGAAATTTTATTTGCATTTAACAGCTTAGATCGATGACCTATTAATGTTTCTTTTATTCCTGCCACCAGCCTAGTGGATAGCGCTAGTGATTTATCTTGATTGATATCAGTGGTTATCCTTAACTGGCATGGCGGATATATGAACATTATTGGAATATATTAGATTTTAGTAATACAATCATTTAGACAGACATTTCCTCACATACTAAATAATTCTGATGTAATGTCTTCCTTTAAGACTACAGGAATGTGTGCTTTCTTTATGTACGTTTTTCCCTTTCCACTGTGATGTGGTAGTAGCTGTAACCACTTGTTTGGAGGAAACAAAATTTTAGGAACTGTAATTATACATAAAACCCACATGATAATTTTACTTTACGTCTTCAGTGAAGATGGTTATTTCTTGTTTTCTTGCTCCATGTGCTGTCTTGATTGCAGTTTCTAGGTTATGAGGAAAACAGAAGTGATGCCATCCAGCACAACACCATTTTTGGACAGTCCCACCAACTGTATTACAACTACAGTGGTCATCTTAACCACTGTCACTTTAATGTCATACAAATATAAAGAAATTAATATGGTAAATGATGTTGCTGCTTAAAAATTTGTTTGTTTTATTACAAAGCATGAAGTTTCCTTATTCTTGTTTGATGAAAGCTGCAATTGTGTCAGTAATTGTAGTCTGTTTATATAAAATCATTTGATAATACCATACTCAGTAATAATGCATTCAATGCAATAAATGTATTATAAATTCATAGAGGTTTGCATTTTGCAAGAGTTGTAATTTTAGATATTAGTAATAAATTGATAAATGGTATTGATCCCTAATTAATTGAGCAGCTAAAGGACCTTTTTGGCTGGTTAATGTATTATTACATCAAATCGGTTCTAGGACAATCACAGTGTGAAATTGGTGGGAGTCAAACTGGCCCCTTAACACTTTAAAGCCAAGTGCATCATATTTGATACATGTGTTTTTGTGAGTTTTGTGAGTTGTGAGACTTCTACATCATAAGCGTGACTTTTTTACAGTCAAAAAATGATATAAATTGCATGACACATTTGCAATTAGTAAATTGCTAAAATACGGCTAATGTAGCAAATGTGATACAAATTAAAACTCATTTACGCAGATTAAAATTTTATATATTTTTATATTTTTTGTTTAAAGAAAATAGGAACACTCCATTATCAAAAAATTAAAGATTTCTGGCAGGTATTTCATGGTTCGGGTTTTAAAGGGTTAAAACCATAATCACAATACTCTATTAGACAGAAAAATTACTAAAAAAGACTTGACTGTGCATTTTAACTTATGAAAGAAGCAGTTCCCTCATAAAGTCTTTAATTACTGGGACACAATTTGTTTTATCATTTAATTACCAGCAAAAGTATTAAAGAGCATTACAGAAAACATGAAGGATAACTAAGTATAAACTGCATAGTGACTCTATATCAGCCATCATTTTCAACATCGGTTTTCTGTATAGTTTGTTACCACTTATTATGAAAGATTTACATTTTTTGGCGTGGATCCATTTATTCCAACACATATGTATGCAAACCCTTTATACAAATTAACTATTGATGTAATAGGAGCACTATTAATCATGGTGAAACGGTAAATACTTTGACACTCATCACTTGAAAACCACTAACAGTATAATATGCTGGGGTATCTTGGTATTGTGGAACTCAGTGCTCTTTTCGCTGTGTTTTCCAGGAGATTCCAAGTAAGTCAATGTTAAGTGAATAGTAAGGTTAGGCTCGTCTTTACCCTGCTGGCTTATTGACTCACCTGTCAATGCCACTGCAGGGAAAATCTATAAAGCCTAAGAATGTTATCTCAACATCCATTTGTGGGTGTACATGTTCACTCATGCATGCCGGGGTTTAATGGTGTTGCAAAATATTTTAGTAGAATGTGCTTGAAATTGACTGTTTTGGAGAAATGTTGTTAGTGTATGGTGTAAATGTACTGTGTCATTGAATGATGGGAAGAATGTTTCCATGAGATCAGAAATATGTATAGATTTTAACAAAACAACAAGACCTTTGATAAAACTGTAAGAATTAACTTTTGCCCTTCGGTAACATTAGATTTTTAAAATAAGGTGACAGTCGTGCAGCTCTCATAAACTTATAACTAGGCATGAAATGCGATAGTGGAGGATTGTGCAATATAATGAAGACTTTCTTGACTGGAACATTGGACACCAAAGAATAAACTGCAGGATACGTTGAGCAAATGGTTATTTCTTCTTCTTCTTGTTATAATAATAAGAAATAACCATTTGGTTTTTTGGGGGTTCTTTTTGCTGTTTATGAAAATGGGTTTAATAAGAGGTTCAGTTATACAGTAAAATTTGTTATGTAACCAAATCAAGAGCCTAAAAACTGGACTGACTGGACTAAATATTGTTTGGAAAATAAAATGCTAACTTGCTAAATCCTCATCAGATGATAGCTGGTATTTTTGAGGTTTTGTTTGTACCCTTTTTTTGCTCTTCACATGGATTTTTACCAACATAATCCCAAAGTCTACTTGAATAATAGCCTCAAACTCAAACAAATGACAGCAGAAGCTGTCAACTGCTCTGTCTCTTTTCACTAGTCTGTATATTTCCATGCACAATCTGTTTATTTTTTAAGGAAAGTAAAATATTACTTAGGACTTCAGTTTTGCTCAGGATGAGGGAAGTACAAGACTACAGGTCCTTACAAAGATAGTAAAACAAACGTGTGTTGTTGCATGTTTACAAGTAAGCACTATCGGTGCAGATGGCGGGTTCATGCCTCACCTCACAGCATGGAGCTCATTACCTAATGCTCAGATCCCAACACGTATTATTCATCTCTGACAGCTTGCGCACTTTGCATAAAACAAACACACACTCATAATCACACAGATACACACATGTTTGTACATCTATCTTTCTGAGGACCCTCACCGATAGAATGCCTTTCTGAACCCCTCGCTCTAACCGTACCCATCCCAAATAAATCCCTAACCACTATCCTAACCTTAACTTAAACCTGATTCTTAAGTTTTGACCTTGAAACAGTTTTATAGGATGTGCATTTCCCAAAATTTTACTCTAAAGGTAACAGTAACTCTAAAATTCAAACGCGTCCTCTTAAACACACAAGAAAGAAAAACTAGCATGCTTTGCTGAACACAGACATAATGCACAGCTGCTCAAATCAACATATGCTGCATATAAAAGTGACCTTGCAGACCAAACGTAAACGTATGCTACACACACACACACACATACACACACACACACACACACACACACACACACACACACTGAGAGCATATGAGTAATGAACAACCTTAATAACACCTCCAACTTTTCCTCTTCTTCTCTCTGCTGGCTGTTTAAATTCACATCCCCCTTTAACATCGTTCTAATCTGATTACCACTGGGCTAATGGCTCTCCTTCTGCTCCTCCCAGACACTCTGCCCAGACCTTGGAAAATACACACACACACAAACTGTTCAGGGTGTGTGCTGCTGCAGAGGCGCTACGTCTGCAAAGTATGTCAGAGGGAAAAGAGTTGAGAGAAAGAGAAGAAGGGAGAAGTTGGTGTATGGTGTTTATATGCATGTGGGTGAATGTTTTGGAGGGTGAGGGTCGGATGAGGGTGGAGGGGTGCAGCGGATCAGCGGCCAACTCCACTCCAAAACCCTCCCCTCACTCTCCCTTTCTCTTCCCTGCAATACCACCCCCTCCCCTTGAGGAAATCTATAGGGAGGGAAGGCAGAGACAGGTGCATTTCTCCACAAATTGAGTTAGCCAAGACATGCCACATCCAATTGGGCTAAATTGATGTGAGAGTTTGTGATGTCTGCCGTGGGTATTACAGCAAAGGTCAGTGTGCCGAGACAATGACATCAATCTGGTCCACGTGGCCGAGCGCTCGGGCCCCCACCAGTCCACTGATTCAAATGCAAACCTGCAAACGCAGGCAAGGGAAGGAGAGGGCGGACAAACGCTGGTATCAAACGGGTGGGCATTTTGTGATTGCTTTTAAACAGACCTCAACACTCTCTGGATGACAGGATAGGATTGGGTAGGAAATACCAATTAGCTCTTTTAATCATAAAGTATTAAAAGCAATAATCAAAAGGTGTCAACGATTCAGATAAATGTAATATTCAGGTTAATTTGCTTATATGGACATACCTCTGCAGTAAACCACTTAACAAGAGACTTTATTCAATTACAATATATACCATCTAAAATAGTTCGTTAAATATAATTAAGCGATATATTTCTGTCTTTAACTGAGCAGCATTTCATTTGTAGCAAAATAAATTGAGGCTGGTACTTTAAATGCTTCTGTCTGTCACTTATTTCATATAATTGAGTCTTGTTTTACTCTGAAAATAAAGTGTGTTATCATAATAAACCAGCTGTATGAACTGGGTGTGTCATAATAAGAATATGAGATTAGCTGAGTTACCCTAACCAAATCACAACATGCATCAACTTGGTTACTTGATTTAATTCCCCATCAAATTGTACATCAATGCAAACACAACCAGCAAAGACACTTCAGTCATGCTAATAAATGCCTGTAGGAGTGGCCTTGGTTTGCTGACTGATTGGCTTTGCTGAAGACATGGTAAACACATTTATGGCTATAATGTTGACAGTACTGAGCAAATAAGGACAGATATTTTCATGAGAATTTGGAATTGGAATCAGAGATCCTTTCACCTACACAGCAGAGTAAGTCGATTGCCAGTGGTGCCCAGAACAGCTAATATTAGTTTGCAGATTTGCTCGTGCCTCATTAGGATGGACAGTCAGTTGAGGTAGAATAAAAAGCAACAAAGTCCTCGTTTAAAGCAAGCAAAAGTGTTGAGGGACAGATACAGTCCAAAGAGAACTTTCATCTAGGAGACTGACGTTTGTATCCAGTGGGTGACCATTAAATGAATTAAAGTTTAGGTTTATACATCTAAACTGCTTGGTTAGGTTTAGAAAAAGACAGTGTAGGTTGTGGCTAAAATCCACCATGATACATTTTTAATCACATGTTTGAACTTTTTCTGGAGTCCACCCCACCTAATATATAACTGGTTGCCAAAAAAGAATGAATAGACTCCATAGCTTTCCTAAAAAAGTTATTCTTATTGATGCAAGACGTAAACTAAAACCTACATAAAACCCCAACCAGGATTGTTTTACTTGTTAAGATTTACAACTGTTTTCTGAATTCTACCTGAGAATTCATGCAGAATATTGAGATTAGCTTAAGGTAAAGACTGGAATTAAAGGGAGAAAGTTAAAATCCATCTAAACTTGATTAGTTAGACCTTGCTAGCACTGGATTGAACCTAAAAGAATAAGGAACATTTTTCCGGTCTTCTACTGTCAAATTTTGTAAAGCCCATACAATTTGTGGCCTAAATTTCCTGTTATTACTCCACAGGAGTGGGCCCCAGAGTGGTCTTCTGATGCTGTAGCTCTTCTGCTTCAAGGTTTCGCAATCAGAGATGCTCTTCTGCATACTTTGGTTAAAACAAGTGGCTATTTTTGTTCTTATTACCTTCCTATCAGCTCACAGCAGCCTGGTTATTCTCTGAGAACCACGGAGAACATGTCCACAGATTTTCTTTCCACATTTATAACAGAGCATGAAAAACAACATTGACAACCCTCAACTAAAACTAGTGAAACCTGCTTTTTAACTGACCTTCGAATGCTTCAACCAACCATTAAGAAATTCAGTTAAAGTTTGTGTCAACTTTCCTAGTGTCTGGGATGTTATTCATATATAAGCCTATCTCAGCAAGTCTGCCAATGCAATTTACCTCATGAACACATATTGCCTATCAATTTCATATCCAACACATGAGTAGTAGTGGTTTAGGGCTACTTTGCTTCTGCTCTCAGAAAATCCAATAGAAACTTCATCATGCTGTCACCTCTACCAGGGCCTGCAAACCCAGATTTCAGGGGTATGGCTTTCATTCCACCTCTATTCAGAGAGCCATTTTCTTTGATCACATTAGCTTTATTGCTCTTCTTATGGTTCCCTCTGTCTTCTCACTGCTACTCTATATCAGCCCAGGGCTATTGGTTTTCATTCTGTGGCTTCAATCTGGACCTGGACCAGGCCAAGCTAGACCAGCTTACAGTGACGTTAATTCATATAAAAGCTATATGAACAGCCAAGTTCAACTCCTGACTTCCCAAGCTCACTCCATCAATGGGGCATTACAACTGACAGAGTGCATTAAAAGGTAAATATACAGTAATAGTAATTTGTTGATGAATGTAGCTTTTCTCAAATCCCTCAAAGCAATAAGGGTAAATTGATGTTCTTCCTCTGGTACTTTTTTATATTAAGGTTTGCTTGATGTCATATTCATTTCTATAAAATGCCAAAACATACAAAAAAATCTGATCACAATACCATGTAGAAAAAAGATGGTTGTTTTCAGTGATGCTCTGCATCGATCTTTATTTATCTCAGAGCTACTGTGCAGTTTATTTGTGTCTAATCTCACCTTTTTTTTACCAAATGAGCTGAAAAGCTCTAATTTCTCTGTAAACTATCTGCAAACCCCAGCTGATTAAAGAGGAGTCATCATTTGCTCTCTTTGACAAGGTTTCCTGGAACCCATGGGATCCAGGAAGAAGGCTCAATTCATCGCCAGTCAGTGGAATCCCAGACCAGAGATTTGTCTGAGAGGCAATTTACTGTCATTTGCCAGAGAGCGCTGGGCTGATGCATAAACATCGTTCCTAATATGCCAATTCATCATCAGGCAGCCAGGGGATTCTGGGTGTGTTCTGATCAAATTTGCACCCAGCGATGATGAGGGGCATGTTGGTTTTGCTGCAGAAAAGTGCAGATCCAGCTATTTGTCACGTCAAGCTACCAAAGGGGAGGCAGAGGAGGGAAGATGCACTGCACAGAAATAATATACTGCAGAGGGGAAGGAAGCTCAAAGGTGTATCATGGCACTCTGTTTTTACTCAGCTAACATACACATTTTTAGCCTTGTAGTTTGGGTTGATCTACCACTTTAGTCTAAAATAAAAACAGTAGATTGTCTGAAATGTTTTACAGGCCTACTGACATTAGTGCTCCCTTTACCTGATGCCTTTCAACTATAGTTGAGACTATAGACCAAACTACTAGAGAACAACCAGTAGTTTGGGGTATAAGGTGTAGACACAGGATACCTTATTCAAGACTTTCTCTTCTGTGCTGGGCATTGTTTACAAATGTAGATATATGTTCAAATCTAATAACAATAACAATAATAATAATAATAATAATAAATCACCGTATGACAATAGCCAGTGGTTTCAAGATTTCATTTTGGAAACTGTGTTCCCTCTCTTGCACATCACAGGAGGTCTTTACTCACAACTGGCTCCAAAAATAATGGATATTCCCTACAAATCATTATCATTTTGTAATGCATACTCATATGTCGCTACCTCTGGGACGTCTGTGACTGGGGTAAAATTTCTTTGCATCTATTGAATATTTGACATGAAATTGGGTACAAATATATTCACATATTCTCAACATGCTTTTAAATAAGTAACGTTGACATTTGACTATATGATTTCTTTTTTCTTTTTACTTGGTTATATAAAGAAAAAGTAAAATCTCAGTACCTGTATTTAGCAGGCATTATGAACATTGAGGTCCCAGTTTTGCTAAACATGACAATGTAATCATTTTCCAAAAGCAGTGCTGTAGTAGTCTCACAGAGAGCCTAGACTTCTCTATCTCTATCATACCTTCATAATATGGCCCCAAAGATCACGTGGGAAAGCTATTATTACAGTCTAGTTATGCATTAAAGTAAAGCAAACAGTAGGGGGCTGTGTTACTAAGTTCATGTAAAATGAGAGCTGTTGTCATCACCCTAATGTTAAAAATGAGCTTTCTGAGATGTGTCTTGTGTTGCAAAGGTGTCTCTTTCAAACCAGTAATGTTTGGGTTTTGGTGCCTTAAATCAAAATGCAAATGAAAGAACAGCTAACGACAGTAACAAAATATTCAAATTCCAGCCATCTGGTCAAATTCTGACATGCTACCTGCCTCCTTAACATGAACTTTGTCACTTCAAGAGTAAAGTGGATGATTTCCAGCTCACTTCTAGCTCCCTGTGTTTATTCTTGAACTGGTGTAGCTTTGCATCATTACCCATTCAGAATAACTCTTACTTATCCTATACTGGGCTTTGACATGACTCCTACTGTGCTGCAGTAGTCTCACAGAGAGCCTAGACTTCTCTATCACTATGAAACCTTCATAATATGGTGCCTTAAATTACTAAAAAAGAAGGAAAAAGAAAGAATATGATCAATTAGCAGTTTTCATTTGTGTAAATTTTACTATATCTGGCATTTTTGTGCAATTGATTGCGTAAAATGCATTGTGCCATTTTTGTAAAGCTTTGGGTAAAAAAAAAAATCACAGTGATGATGCAGATGTTCTTATAAATCCACAAGAATATGTATCATATATAATACAGCTTGTGTTACAGGGTTAATGCATGCTCAGTTGGTACTAAGGAGTCCAAAATCTGCCACAAAAAATTTCCCCAATGCCATTACACCACCCTCAGCCTGAACTGTTTCATGTTGTTTACACCAAATTTGGACCCCACCATTCAGATGTTACAGCATCACTCATCAGACCAGGCAAGGTTTTTCCAGTCTTCTGTTGTCCAATTGTGATGAGCACATGTAAATTAGCCTTAGTTTCCTGTTCTTATCTTTTAAACATTCTCTGCAAACCCTGGAGATGGTTGTATAGGACAGCCCCAGTAGGTCAGCAGTTTCTGAAAGACTCAGGCAAACTTATCTGGCAACAACATTCAAAGCCACTAAAACTATCCCCATTCTGATGCTCTGAACTTCAGTAGGTTATTTGACCATGTCTAAGATAATGCCATGGCTGACTGAACAGGTGTAGCCGAACTCACAAAGTGGCTGTTGAGTGTATTATAGCGTGTTATTTCTGGACAATCTATGGATTGTCTCAGGCAGGCTTATTTGGCAGACTTGTTGTTCCATACAAAGTCATATATTTGACCATTTTTTCACGAGGCCCCTTTATATTTTTCTTACCCGCTTCATGTAGTGATTAGTTTGGTGTGCAGGTGTTTTTTCTTTTAAAGTTCTTTACCAACAAACAAACAAACTACAACAAAACTGCTGCTGAAAAGTCATTTAAAAAATAAAGCTGGTGTTATGTGTTTTGTTTTGTTTTTTTCTCTGAGAAAATTTCATGAAAATTGCAAAAGCATCAACAGTAAATGGGTGACAAATGTGTTTTTAAAAAGGCTGAAGCATTTCTTAAAATGATCAGGCATCATTATTAGTCAAGCTGAAGTAAATAGTGCATTTGCTATGGACTATTTTCAAATGCTGATCAATACACATTTTGTGCTTTACTATTTCCAGAAGTGGGAATGTTGGAAGGACTCTAAACACCGTATCTATCCATCCTAATGAAGCAACAGGGTGGCTTTGCAATATTTTTAATTTGACAAAACAAATGAACAAGATTTTGGCTACAGAGAACATATCATAATGATCAAATCATTGTTGTGTTCTTTTGATTTGTTCATATTATGAAAAATACATAAAAAATTATGCCTGTATCTTCTAGTGACTTGATATGGGCTCTAATGATGAAGCCCACTAACAAGAGCCTCTGTGAAAACATTAGAAAACATTATAAATCAAAGCACCCTTTCTGTTTACCGACCAATTTGCCATCCGCATCTATTGATTTCAGCCAGAATGCCGAATCTTTGTCTTCCAGCTCTGTAGTGCAGCATCATCCTTCAGAGCCCAGACAGTGGCCTTCTGGGAACAGGAAGTGAATCAGAGTCTGCAGTGGACAGACTGACTCTGATGGCTCCCATCTGGCTGTTCTTTAAGGATTCCATCCAATCAAATTAGCTTTGATTGATCAACAAGTGCTGCCATTGGATGGTAGTCATGGCAATATAAATCACCCTCTCCCATCAATACGGATGGCTTCATTGAAGATGAGCAGTGGTGACAAAGTGTGCATGAATTTCGAGGAAGTTGACTTCCTCTTGTACAGTTTAGTAAATTTGAGGTTGCTGCTGGAGAGAAGAGAGATGATGGTATCAGGATCTTGCTGTTCAAAGATGGATGTGATTCAACATGAACTCTGGATTTACGCATGAAAAACTCGTCACAGTTATCTTATAAAATGATTTTCTAGCATGCAAATGAATGCGCTAATCATTACTTATTAACTGATTATAAAATATCAAATACTATGCACTTACCAAGATACACGTACAAAAAACACAGCTATACATTTTGTTTGGGAAGAAACCAAGGTTTGTTTAATTTAGCATCCATCTGGTATTCAACAATTAATTCACTAACAACTTTTTTTTATGAGGAAACGCTGCCAAATAGAGCTTCACAAATTGGATGTGGGACTCAATACCATTAAAATATTCAAAGTAATGCACAAACAGCAGTTGGAGTAGTAAGTGCTAGACTGAAACATGTCAAATCAACAAAAAACAAACAAGCAAATCATTAAAAATGGTGGCATGGTTAATTAAAATAGATTTTATTCACTTCTTTCAATATCTTATCAATAAGCTGTAGCCAAAAGCTCTAAACAAAGGCAGTTTAACTTATCAGTCACGACTGTACTGTACTGTTCTACTACCTAGCATTATGAAGCACAATCGGTACATTATGTGGTGCAGATGCTGAATCTGCAGAATGCATCTCCATTGGTGAGTTTCTTGTTGTTTCACCTTCTAAAGCCACTGAAAACAGTGACTTCAAATTTGGGCCTGGCAATTTTGTGCTAGCCATGCCAGTGCAGGCTTTTCGCCACTGCATGTCAATGGAAAAGCATGGAACAAGTTTTAGATTGGGCACTGGAACTGCTTTAGTGGAAAATAGATAGTGTGGTTATCTAATCTAAATCTAAAGTGAACTGAAGTTAAGTAACTTCTAGTGAAGAAGTAGCTCACAGGAGGAAAATGAGTGATGGTGGGGATGACAATGGAAAATAAATTAGAGCGCTAATTAACTAAAGTGATATGATCCTACTCCTTATTTATCATAATAGATTTTCATGTATTGAGAATTATAAAACTGCTATATCGTGATACCATCTTTATTATGGGTGATACTAATGGGAGCTACTGTAATATCCACCCCGTGTGGTAAACTTCTTCAACTGAGAAATTATTAAAACATAATGTGGAAACAAACCATTGAGCATAGCTTCTTCAATATTTCTGCTGTTATGTTTAGCTTTCTTTGCATATAAGTTTAGATCTATTTGTTTTATTGTTATTTCAAAGCTTTTGTTTTAAAACTGCAAAAGAAAAAAGGACTGTGTAAAATTAAAACTATATAGTACCTAATCTCAGTGGAAAAAGTGGAGAGAAACTTGCTTAAAAACACCAGCCATGGTAGATTTAGACTGTTTTACTTTGCAGTAATAAACTTCAAACACTGTTTGTGTATGAATGAATTGTAAAGTAGCCATATTAATTTAACCTACATGACTGTGGGGGTTTATAAGTATGGTGTTCATTAGTTGTTAATAAGGGTAGACTGAAGCTGTTGAGAGTTCAGTCAAACACACCTGCACACTAAACCTACCTCAAATCATCTGTATGATCAGGTGATGGCTGTACATAAGCTTAAATAAATGGTTATTTAATCTGTCTTACAAAATGTTTGTGAGAGACACTGTTTGAAGTTTTGTTACAGCAGAAACAATATAGCACCCTGACAGCTTGTGATATTCATAAGTTCATTACCATTTGTGACCTCAGATGTACAAGAAACAATAGATTTGAGAAGACCTGTTTTTGTGCATGCAGGGTTATTGTCTCTTGTTGGGACTCTTTTGACTATATGGAAATAATAATTCATATGAGCTGCCTGGTGGTTTATGCAGATGGAGTCTGGGGGCAAAATAAAGAGTCTAATGTACAACTGGGGCCACGTGTTTAGTCTCAGCGCATCAAAAGAATATGAAATTGAGAACGGGGCACGAGGCTAAACAAATGAGCAGCTTTAGAAATTGATAGCAGGTGTTTACATGCGGCATTTTTGCATATTGTAATGTCGAAGCAGGGGTGTGTAATAAACATTACAAAGCGTTGTATAGTCTAATAATCAATATAACTCACAATGACCTTGACGTTTTATGATGGATTGGGAGACACGGCCTACTGTAATTGCTGCCCAGCCCTCCCTCCCTCTTTCCTTCCTTTCACCCTGCCGCCTCCGCTCCTTCTCTCTTCCCTTTTTTGACATTAAAAACCGCTCCATCATCCTCGATGCGCCGCCTTGTCGCCTGCCGCTCAGATGACCATTAATCGCTTAATTCCAGTAAACCTACGTGCGCACAAAAGGCCCCTGTCTGCTGCTTAATGCATGTGTGATTAAGCTTTTAGGCCGACCACACGGCATTATTAGCCAGCAGGTCCTTGTATAGAGAGCCAAATGCCTTCAGGGGGCCCGAGGGTGGTGTAGGATAGAGGAGGGGTGGGTGCGGAGGGTGAGAGGGGAGGCAAGTTAATGACACTGACCCTCACTTCCCCAACAGCTATTCAATTCAACAATAATAACGGGTCACGCAGCTGATTTATGAGGCTCAGGCTAATAATTGTCAATTGCTAATGCGGGGGTTGGAAGGGGGTTAATGCCAGTAGACTATGCTAAATAAAATATGCTTTGACCCCACTGGGGGGTGGGGGTGAGGGGGGAGGGAGGAGGCAAGAAAAAAAATGACAGATGATTTTTCAGATTGCCCCCCTCCCCAAAAAAGCTTGTTGCAGTTTAACTGAGTCTAAATCACTACGTTGGTTCGGCTTGTGTGACTTAAAACATTTATCTGGGACCTGACTCTGACTCTAAGCTTGACTCCGGCCTGCATACCCCATCCGTCCGCCTGCATGGCTGCAATAAATTAATAACAACCAAACAATGTGTCGTGGAGAGGCGGATTCAATTACCAAGTTTATTTACAGGGAAAATCTCATGAAGGCCATTGACCAACGTTAAACAGCGCGGGATGAAACGATGACAAGAGCTCCGATAAGAATTTAATTCCATCTCATTTCAGACGATTTTATGAATCAAATTCTTGAACACTGGCAAGAGATTTAATGATCACATCTTTGCGAAATCTTATTTCAGGACCGGTCGATGGCATTTCTCTGCGTTAATGTCGACTTAGAGGTTGGAGTAATTTAGTAATTGATTCCTTGCCTGGCTCTCGCCCGTGCCAAGGCCACGTTTGAGGGTAATATGTTTCCTAATCTTATCCACTGGAATAAGATTTTTATGTTAATCCACTGGCTGGTCTCTTGGTCACTTGGGAAGAGCAGATAAAGGCTCAGAGGGGCCAGAGAGGCCAGAGGAGACGAGCTGTGCTCTGCTGGAGCTGGCTGCAGCATCTGGAAGACAGTTAACGTAAGATAAGAGGGAAAAATTACACACAACACAACCTGTAGTCCACGAAATCAAAACAGTTACATTCACAATTTATTACGTGATCATTGTAAACCCATAAAGGCGAGATGAAATGGCGCTAAGTTGATTTTTTTCACTCCCTTCCTCTCCTTTACTGTATCTGACGATCACCGTGACCTCTGGTGATTTTGTTTCATAGCTTTTAACAAGCTGTAAAGGCACATAATATTTTCTCCATAAAAATACAAAATACACAAACAACAACACGGGACTGAGCCTGCCCGCAGCAGGCTGTATCCCTGGCGTCTTTTGTGCTGGCTGAACGTTTTTTTTTCTGCAGACATGGAGAAAGACACCAGCTTCTAATTGAATTTTGCCTCTTTCCCAGATGTCACTTTCCATCTGTGCGCTTGGAAACGCGATGCGCCTTTTACGCACCAGCCTGGAACACCTTAAAGTCTGATGTTTGATCCCCCCCCACACACACACACCCCAACCCATCCTTTTGAGTTAACATATTTTGCGATGTTCAGTTTTACATGGTGAAAAGGAAGTACACCTAGACAAAATATCCAACACGAATGTGATTTATTACAGAATATTATAATTGCCGCCCATTAATAATAACAACCCGAATTATTAGTGTAAAGATGTAGCAAAGCCTCCTTTCTCATCTTGTAATCGTTTTTCTCAGATATTTTTCACGCATTTTGCAACTAGAGGGAGACCTTCTATCCATCCCGTCAAATTGAGACATCAGACTAAATTGCCATGAGAGATCGTCCCCAAAATGAATTTTTTATCTGCTCCAGAACCCCTCCCCTGCAACACGCGGCCTTATTAATAACCGTTTTGATAAGCGTAGGATTTCCTCGGGCGGAGGAGTGAGACATTGTAGGTGAAATGTGACAGCGGGACCCTCCCATCTTTCTCTCTCTCTCTCTCTCTTTATCCTCCTCTGTTACTTTGCCTTTTCAGGGGAGTGGATCCATCCAATCCATCCAGAGACAATGGCATTTTGTTCCTCTTTTTGTCCCTCCTGTCGACCCGCATTCCTATATTGCTGAGCAACGATAGTGTGCACTAAATGGAGAGGAGTTCCTCCCATATCCCTTCTATTGTCCGGCACTTGCCAAGGGAATTTAAGGTCTTGCACACATTGCCTTTTCCTGATTTATTTAAGTGAATACATATGGTTGAGGCCCTTTATTTGCACCGTAATTACGAATTAAAGGACAATTATGTTAGTGTAAATCACTGTTTCTTCCTCACTCACTGTGTTTGGAAAAGATGCTTTGTATGGAGAGTGTTTCAACCTGAAACCAACAGACCCTGTGCATCCACATAAAAGCTGATTGCACGTTTTGCATCTTGCAAAATCTTTTAAAAAGTCATTGAAGTCAGCTCACATTGCAGATTTTCCCCTTTCAAATTTTATATTCTCACATCAAAACAAAATCAAACTGCGGCTTTGGGTGCCAGCCGAACCAGCTGAAAGAATTAAAAGATGTTGAAACTATAAAAAAGGAGGCGTTTCAATAGCTGGTCTATGGCGGAGGGACTATAGACCACAAGAATAAAGAGCAGCTTCAGTGAAAGAAACCGATGGCTAAAAGCTATAATTGTATTTGCCTCGGCGAAATATCAGAAAAGACTTCTCGTTTCTTTGAGCGTTATTAGATTAATTCCCAGAGATGGTTTCTTTTCTCGCTGCCAGACGCGTGGAGGGAGGACGGTGAACCATTTGGCTCTTTGGTTTCAATAATCAAATTAACCATTTGGTACAACTTTTGGGTCCCAGCTCGTGTGTAGAAAGAGAAAATAAAAAAAGAAAACATTTACATAATAGGGACCGGGTTGTGTCAAGAAAGAATTAACTTTTTTCTGTTCTCATTGATCCCTGGGAAGACAATGTACACACGGAAGAAAAGGGAGAAACACACTGCAACACGTCAGCAATTGTGGAGAAAAATAATTGATGGCAGAATGCAAGCAGGTTTTCTATTTATTTATTTTTTTTATTTAGCGGGAGCTGCACCTTGTTGTGTTCGGTGCCACATTCAGCCTCATATTCTCCTCTGTTTCAGTTTAAATAACAAAGCAAGTCAATATTTTTACCAAAAGGCAACAATTAAAAAAATAAAATCGTATATTTTATGTCATGGAGGTATAAATGGTGCACAGTCTATAAGAATATATAGCTATAGGTAATATATCTTATTTTATTTAGTGCAGCTATTTAGAATATGAAATCTTTATGAGTGTCTTCAGATATTGACCTGCTAGCATTTTTCCAGTAAACGTCTACATTGTTTTTATATCAGCCTATAAAAATTATTATATATAAAACTCAATATTATGACAAAATCAAATATCTCCGAGGTACTACAGTTACAAGAAACAAAGATCCATAAAAATCTTATGATGACGTTTTATAGGTTTTAAGACAAAATTTTGTAATGTCCAAGCTGATAGCCTCAAGATAATAATAATAATAATAATAATAATAGAAAATACTAACATACTCTATTGATCATTTTATCCTCAGATTATTATAGGAATATTATTGTAACACTTCGATGTAGGGCCACTACTCATATCAATCACCCAAGCATGAACAGAATAATAAATTCAATAATCAAACACTTATGTGCTAAATTTAATAAATGCACCGTAATTGCTTTTTCTTCTTTTTGTGTTTCGATCATTTGAAAGGGAAAACTCGCTGCTTCAACAGAGGACTTGAACTCGGTCCAGTGGAAAAAAAGAGGAAGAAGAAACACATCGAGAGTGTAAGCGCCATACAAAATGGTTCACCTTATTACACAAACCAAATTAACCACTCAGCCAATATTGTGAGCCTAAGAGGTCCGATGACTGCCTCGCCAGTTCGTTACTTTCATTAGAAAGATGTTATTTGCCAAATAAACGGAATAATGAAAGTAATAAAGACAATTACAAACTCATTTGAATCATAAAAATACACCCGGAAGTTTCGGGGAGATTATACTGCAGCTGAGCAGGAAAAGATTTGGAAAAATGTTGGCAGAAAAGGCAAAATTTAGTATGAAATCGAAGCCGGAAAATACGTTTATTACCGCGCATAAATTCCAACACGTTGGGCTTTGAACCCATGGAGACAATTTCTACCTTTCTTTCTACCTCCCCCCTTAATAACAGCAACAAAGTCGTGAACCACAAATGATACTGTCCGGATTTAAATTCGAGCTGTGTCTAAGAGTTTCGTGTTAAATAAAACCCGAAGCAATCCAGACAGGCGATACTGCGTGCAGGTAGCACACATTCAGTTTAAAAATCATCCACTGATATAAAATCATATACGTGAATGCATATCTCGTTTCTTTTTCTCTAAAGCTGATACAAACAGGTAATTAAAAAAATTAAACCAGGTGCTTTTGAAACAAATTGTTTAGCCCCAATAAAAATATAGACGGTTATAAGAGATAAAAGCCGACACGTTTGGCTTCACTGCAGAAGACCAGAGTAAGGATCAGTGAAAACAGTCGGAGCAGACGGGCAGAAAGAAGAGGTAGAGGGGGAATACTATGTGAAATCCTGCCCAAGGTATACGGTCGCTTAAAAGGCTTAAAAGCTTGGAGAAAATTGGATCAGGGAGAATCGTCACCCAACTTTCATTATTTCCAAGTGGTGTGATTGAATTAAAGGGCAAGATGGTGGTTGGAGAGGAGTGGGGTGGATGGGTAGAGGGGTGGGCGGCGGCGGCGGTGGTGGTGGAGGGGTGCGTAATGGCGAGGTATTAAATTCTAATTAGAGATGCAGGGGATCAATGATAGGGAGGTTGGACAGCCCGGGCCCCCAGTGCCAGCCCAATAGACTGATGAGTTATTGTCATGTAAAAAAGCGCTAGCAATAAGACCAAACGCTTTGCTATTGTCCAAGCGGAAAGAGCCAAGTTTATTATGAGGACTATATGCTCTAGAGACCTCGGGCTAGGCGGCTCTTAGGGGGCTTTTCATAAAACAGGGCTAGGTTCCTATAAAGGAGGCCAGTTTTGGAGCAGGCGCTGAGCAGTGAACATCTACCCACCGTCCAGCCTTTTTTTCCAACCAGTTCAAACCAAACAAGTAATCTTTCCCCCCAAACTCAGACCGCGCGTCCTCCTCATTTTTGTTTTTATTATTTTTTTTCTTTCAAACCCATTTTTTGGGTGCTTTTGTTTGACATTTTTTCCAGGGAAGTGCAGCTTTCTAACTCTACCGAGCCTTCTCAAATGTATAAAATGGAGTATTCTTACCTAAATTCCTCTGCCTACGAGTCATGTATGGCCGGGATGGACACTTCGAGCTTGGCATCGGCCTATGCGGACTTCAGTTCGTGCAGTCAAGCCAGTGGGTTTCAGTACAATCCCATCAGGACCACTTTTGGGGCCACCTCCGGCTGTCCGTCTCTCACGCCGGGGTCCTGCAGTCTGGGGACCCTGCGGGACCACCAGAGCAGCCCGTACGCCGCAGGTAAGCAGCGGCTCCAGAGCCTCAACCCGGTGTATTATAGGACGCCTTGATTGCATTTGAAAATGGAAATGTGTTTAGTATTTACCAAACGAAATTTGCTTACACAAATGAAAGAATTTATCACGTTAGAAGCGATTGCAGGCAAGCGGTAATTCGGTTACGGGGTTATACTATCCCAGTCACACCCAAAACCGCCAACAGAATTATCTTAAGCTGCCAAAATGATAGGCATAATTTATTTACTTTGCGATGAGACATAAAGCTTCGAAAATAATTAGATAACCAAAGACTAAAGCTCATTATTGACACCGAATTGGAGTTACAGTAGCAACAAGCGGGGCGGATGGGAACATTATGACAAGTTTTCAAACTTGAGCCTCAATCTGAGGAGAACAATTAGTTTAACATTACAATTAACCCCATCACAGGTCTGCAACGTTATCAGTTCTGAACTAATTCAAAGGTAATCAAAGGCATAATACAATTGGAAGCTTTAGCCCAGCGTCCTTAACCGGATTTTAAACAAAATATTGAATTTGAATTTACTTCCATTTGACAACATCACATTTACACACCCTCATATCTCCCTATTACTGCACCGATAAGACCACTGCACGTGTAACCATGACATTTCATTTACAGTTCCATACAAACTCTTCACGGATCACGGGGGACTGAACGAGAAGAGAAAGCAGAGGCGCATCCGGACCACTTTCACCAGCGCACAGCTGAAGGAGCTGGAGCGGGTTTTTGCTGAAACACACTACCCGGACATCTACACTAGAGAGGAGCTGGCACTCAAAATCGATCTGACAGAAGCCAGAGTGCAGGTACATAACCACCGGCTCCCTTTACGCACAGTTACGCACTGGTGGATACAAATGAGAACTATTTCAAAATACTGGGTCAAATCAATCATTATCACTAGATTTTAAGCAAAAGTTGAACTGCTTTCACAATGTGAAGTGCTGAGTACTACTGCTGTGTACACATTGGCAAAATAGACAACGCCTTTCTTTAGAGGCTTTCAGATATTAAAACGTCTTTATAAGTCTAAAATTATTTAGAGAACTCAACTTTTCTGTCGCCCTTTGTTTTGTCAGTCTTCTAGAAATTTAAGTTACGGTCGTTTAACGTTTCTACTTCCACCTTTTCACAACTAAACAGGTATGGTTCCAAAACCGACGTGCCAAATTCCGCAAGCAGGAGCGGGCTGCAGCAGCGGCTGCAGCTGCTGCCAAGTCCAGTTCTGGAAAAAAGTCCGATTCGAGAGATGAAGACAGCAAAGAGACCAAAACCACCGACCCTGACAGCACAGGAGGACCGGGCCCGAACCCCGTGCCCACCTCCAACTGCGGCGGGCCGAGCCCTACTGCAGGCCAAGTCAACACCACCGGGAACGGACAAGCGGACCAAGTGAAGACCTCCGTGTCCACCGGCATGGGAGTGACAGCACCAAGCCAAGGCTGGGCCACCGCACCGGGGACCATCACCTCTATCCCGGACTCATTGGGCGGGCCCTTCGCCAGCGTACTGTCGTCTTTGCAAAGACAGAACGGAGCCAAAGCTACGTTAGTAAAGACCAGCATGTTCTAATGAAGCTTCACATCGGGGAAAGAGAAGCAGAGCAGGGGAAGAGAGATACGTTTCCTCCTTCTCTGGAGACTGAAAAGCAATCGCCCAAGACTGACTTAAGGACAACAAAAAGCAGTTAGGAAAAAAAAGATTACTACTGTTATCTTTTAATTTTACGCCTTGCGTCGTTTCTTGTGGCCAGTTGGCAGTTTGCGGCAAACATATCCATCTTGACAAGTCAGACCGTCTTATAATTAAAAAAAAAAGTTATTTTCTACAAACAAGTGCAAGTTGTGTAAAATCTTTTCAAGCATGTCTCGGGACGAAATACACTGAGAAATAAGACAGAAAAAGGTCTTTTTCTACGTGCACCAGTGTTATCTAAACATCCATTATTCATGCATTAATTAAAAACACATTAAGCTTGAAATAAATACTTAAAATCGGATCAATTGACTTGTTAAGATGAATATATTTTGTTCAGATTTAGAGCATAAACAAACGTCGCCGCGCTGGAAAGGCGTAGTGCCATCAGTGAGCAAAGGAGCCTCGTTTAGTCACATTAAATGTCAGTGTTCATCAGATGCTTTGTTTCGTTCAGAGACGTTGAATCTCCACGACTGAGGATGCTTTCCACAAACATATGGTATGAAACAACCAATATCCAACAAGACGCTGACGCATTTTGCTGTTTTGTTCTCTGCAGACACAACCTGCTGTGTGGAAATGGCCTCTTACAGCTGTGTTTTGGTTTCTAAGGCTGCTGAGAGTTTAGTTTCTTTAAATTATCGATATAAACACAATTATTTCCTCAAGAAAAAAGGCACAAACTTACTGCAATGTTCACCTCTGACAGGAAATCTGTATGTTTTGTGTGTCTTTCTACGGCAATGTTTTTGTGGCTCAAAATTGTATAGTGTTAATACGTATTATTGTCTCCTATAGTTGAACCATAGGCCATACTCCCTCGTAGATCGATCATACAAGTCTTTTTGATGTTTTACAAAATTCCCTCGGAAGAATTTATTTTGGGTAAAAAAGGGGAATGGATGCAAACATTGTATTTATTTCTATATAATTTGCATGTTGTCTTTTTGTCTGATTTTACAATGATTTCCCTCCCATTTTGTGAGCATTATGTAACATGTTTTGTCCAGGATCTGAAAGTTATTTATATGTAGGTAATGAATGCTTATATTTAAGAAGGAAATATTTCTACATGTGCACATAGTTTTCCAGGTGTACCATTGAAATGATTGTTGATGATAAAAAAAAATAATAGTCCATATTGTTTTTGTCATGTTTTTCTTTGGGAAAGAAATCGTGGAAATGATCGGTTATTATTCTTTTTGTAGTATACGATTCTTGAACAATTTTGAAAAACCATATTTTGTCACGGTGGTTTGAAAAGGGCGAAGATTTCAGCACCACGGACAGCACCGCGACGTTTCAGAATTCGTTCTTTCCGATTGACTTTTGGGAAAAAGAAAAAGAATGGGAGAAGGTAATCCGGCCTTTAGTTTAATTTATGAAACCAGGATGTTTCTTTAAAAACAAACAAACAAAAAACAGTCAAACTCTTATTTAAAGGTAATGTTTAAATTCGGGGGAAATATTGTATACGAACTTGAAATTACACTACACTAAAAGACACAAATTAATTATTTTCAAGAAATGAAACTCAATCAGGTTTATTTTTAAGATGGTAAATAAGGAGTTAAACAAACTGGTGACACTTTTTCTTTTATTAAAAAACATCCGTGGAATCCAGTTTTCTGACTCAAGGCACAATTTGGGAATAATCGCTACCAGATTTTAGGTGAGATCAAAAATAATACGGAAATCCGTTTGTTGAACACAGAATTCGTTTCATGTATAAGCCAGAGACTCCATCGAGGTAAATGTTTTAATTTTATGAAGTCACATTTTAAAAAGGCACTCTAATCAAAAACTCAGGACCTTAATAGGCACCTCTTTGAATTTAAGGCCAAATAAATGTTCGGAGTCGTTATTCTCGCTTTATTCTGACCCAACTTGAGTATTATTTTAGTATCAGCTGAAAACATCATTAGGCTACAGATGGTTGTTCTGTGTTTTATCATTAGAAATTTATGGTGCTGTCATAAAAACGCACATGGAAAAAAAGGTTTCTACTCTCACTGGGTTAGAATGAGATATTATATTATATTATTTGATAGTTTATCAATAGGAAGCCACATTTTAAACAATTTCTATGTAAATCTTTAAATAACACTCGAAACGGTCAGCCTTTTTATTCTTGGAGTAACATGACACATAAAAAGGACAAAAAAAGAATACGCTGTGATTACAGGTGAAATGACTGAGCATAATATTTGTCAGTTTATTCATGATTCCAAACCTGAAGAGTTTCGCTTTGTGACACTTTTAACAAACTGGCATCTTACTAAATATACATTTTAAAGCATTTATTTACTTTTCTTCTGTATTTTTATTGCAAAATGACCAGACAGAAGCAGGGCGTTAATGTATAACATTTTATTTATAAACATACAGTATGCTATAAATGCAAATGCATTTAAACATCAAATTAATCTATATTTCGCATAGTGCTCAGGTGAATATTACAATAAATACAGAACAGACGTAAAAGGTTTCATTCCCCAACTATCCTGCGATAAGAAGACCGTCTGAATATAGAGCTCCGTCTCAAAGATCCCGCTATAAGAGACTGGGCTTGACAATTATTCGTTAACTAAATTGAAAAAAAAATACACAATCATAACAGAAGTTTAAAAATACTGTAGATCAAAGAGATGACCCCGGAGGGGAAGCTTGGCTATAGGACACAGTTCAGGAGGAGAAAAAGGAGGCTGTTTGCTAGTTTGCTTTCATACAGCAAATCATTTGGTTTTAGGCTTAAACGTGCACTTTTTTTCATTACATCCACAACACATAACAGGAAGAGCTCTTCTCATACACCTTAAAAAAGAAGCAAGTGACTGAAAATGTGCAGCCAGCGCCACAAATCTTTAGTTTTCATCCAACCAAATATTGCACAGGTGCAGCTGCTGCTGGTATATGTTTATAGTATTTTTGCTCTTTACCTAGTAATAACGTGTATTAGTGATTTTTTTTTTAATTTTCAAGGTATAAATGAATTCTATCATTGAGCCATTATCAAAATTACCTCAATTAAAAGCATAGAGAAGTCTAAATCACTCTAGAATAAAACATCCAAATTAAATGAAATTTTCCCCTGCAGTATACATAATCTGTCTTTTACCAAGTAGACATCACACGCTTTATTTCATTTTATTCCAGTCTTTGCATTTTTTATAGCACTGCAAACCACAGAGGAAGGGAGGTGGGGGAATTATGAAATCAAATTTGAGTGAAAATAAACAGTACTTATCAACTAAAATAAAGCGTGATGTGAGGGAGAGCTGCAGCCTTCTTGTCTGCAGTTTAAAATTTGGCCAGATCCCTCCAAAAAAATAAAATAAAACAACAGAAAATAAAGGAGAAATAAAACACCATCATACAGCTGGTGTTTTTTCCTGCATCACATTGCTTTCCTAAGGCACATTGAAGTCTTGACTTTCCAAGCTGATAGATTGGAAGAGGAACAACCTGCTGTGACCCAAAAGCACAAAACCAGCTTTTAAGTCCTGTTATTGCCCTAATGATGAACCTACATCCATACTATGTCTTTATACTCGAAGCTAATTTTATTCTGTACAGAAAAAGAGACACTGGAGGTCACTGCGAGGGCCAAAGGATAAAAAATAGTGGCTTGCTCTATATTGTATTTGAGTCTAAATAGTCACCTTTATTGCACTTTCTATATCTGTTTGCTTTAATTTATCACTTAATTGAAGGAGGATACATTTATTAATGTGTTTCGGATTAAACCTGTTTAGGCTCTCTGTCTGCTTAGCTGCCTTACCACATAATCTATATTCTTTCCAGTTTTTGGATGCTTATCCCTCCAAATTAAGAAAATCTCTCTTAAATGATAAAAAGTGATATAATATACTGGCAATAATTCACATTTTTGAACACCTTGTTTGCTTTTTGTGTGTTCATTCAGACAGTACAGGGCATCAACATAGTCTACCTGTGTTTGAAGCATCTGCAGATGTGTTTTCTTTTCAACATGGCTGCCGCCTCAGAGCAGTCTTTTTTTCTCGCTGCTGCGTGATGAAACACAGTCTGTGGTGGCACGAGGACCAATCAAATCCAGATTTCACTCATGCATCAGATGACACACATATGAAGATTTTTTTTTTCCCCACATTTGGGCCACATGATGAATCTTGAATGGTTATCGAACTGCAGAAGATGCAAAGATTCTGACACGCTGCGAAGGACGTGATTTGCAGATAATCAGGTTAAAACAGGGATGGGGGGGGTTCTTCCTTTGAACCTTGTGCTTGTCAGTCGAGCGTCACAATGTGGTTGGCTGTCCGGCAGCTTGATAGGAAAGGAAAAGAGGGGAAAGAGAATCAAATTGACAATTTTTATAAACCACAATTGTTTTTCTGGGACTTCATGTTCAAGGACATGGAGGTTTAATGAAAGAAGACCTTCTTAATTTGAGATAAAGACTCAGGAGTCTTCTGATAGAGGCCATGATTTGATTTTGCAGTTTACTGATCCCCGAATGATAACGGCTGTTGAGAGGTTACTGAAAAATGAGCTGTGTTGTTTTAAAAAGTTTTGCTGTTGTGCAGTAAAGGTGAAAGGGACAGAAAGTTACTGTCTTCCTCTTCCTCTGAGTGCAACACCCCCATTTCCTCCTTGTGCCTGTTTCAGCTTCACTGCATCTGGCGCACCTGTATTAAGCTGCGCTGGCGAGGATTTTCATATTAAAATACACTTGTCCTATCAGCCTCACAGTTACGCTGCAATAAAGTGTCTAAGTTTTGAAACACACTGAAAAGTTTTAGCATAAAATAGTGTCAAGTTTACTTTGAAAACAATAAATCAAAATAAATTTGGTTTGTTTTTCTACCTGGTTCATGAGAGCCGTATTTACTGCTGCTGCTCACATTATTAAAATCTGCATTTATTCATCATTGAAAATAAGACATATGGCCAACATTAGCAAACAATAAGGGAGAAGAATACCTTTCCTTTTTTGTTTCTAATTTTATACAAAGATTAAACTTTATGTTTTGTGAGGGTGATGTAAAAAGAGTTATTTATTTCTGGTTATTTTTAGTTATTTATGGTGGTGTTTTTTTAAATTCCATACACCCTGACCACAGATGTAAACATTCCTCGCGAATGTTCCATTCTCCCAGGGATACATAGATATAATGTAGGGGGAGACAGAGGAGGAAGACATAGGAGAGGGTTCAGGAGGACTCACAGCGGGAGCGGATGTAGCACTGGTGGCAGTTGAGGAGGCCGTTTTTTATTCGGACATCCGTCCCTGTGGTTGTATCGCCTAACTGTCCTTTACACACGCCACACTGAAGAGAGAGACAGAGGGAAATTGCAAATGTTGTTACCAACTGTTGTATCTCAACCTCCTAAGACCCGAACTCTTCCACAGCATGCATTTTTAATTTCTCTTTGATATTTGGACATATTGGGGTCTGATGAATGTAAAAACAAAGAATTACCAGATTTTTTTTTCTTTTACCTAATTTTTGTTTCTAAGAAAAATGAGAGCCACATATGAGGATATTCGTTTAACATTTCAATAGAAAAGTAGCAGTATAATGTCCTCATAAGTGGATATCAGGCTGTTGTAGAGCAAAATTGAGTATTTTGGTCTAAATAACCCAAAATGTGATGTCCACATATGTGGACGCCAGGTCCTAGGAGGTTAAAGGAGAAGCCTGGTGTTCCCCTAAATGTTTCTAAGTGTCAACAAATCCCATGAAAGACTTCATTAAATCTTTTTGGCTTTCAAATCTTCACTTTTTGTGGTACTGAGCCTCAAACCAATTATTTCTACTAAAGGTGGACATTTTTAAAGACAGATCACATACAGATGGGTGACTGATTATTATTAAATCCTTTATTTATACAGGCTGTCCTTTTCCAAGTTCAGGCTGAATATGGAACACAGCTAATTTTAAAATGTCCTGTGACCTGTTATTGTAAGTGCTGTACATAAATTTAATCAAAGAGCAGAGGTAACCAGGCAGTCTTTGAAGCAAAGCCTTGTAGAGCCTCATCGATTCAACTGATACTCTTACACGTGTTTGATGATTTAAAAATCGTTTGCACTTGACTTGACCTGAAATATTTGTAGACTATTGTCTGAAGTAAAAAATGAAGAAAAACAACAATAATTTAACCACTCTTATCTTTTAACACTGCTGTTCACTTTATCTAATCTAATCTGGATAATACACAAAACCGAGAATGACAAACATGAGCACTCTCTCTTTCATCAACCTTAAAGCAGTGGATGTGGAAATAGAGGCTGAGGGTCTCTATGATCATGGCAGCCCCTTTCCCTAATGGCTGACCACAGCTGGAACACAGCTTCTTCCCACTGACAGACCTATAGGAGAGAGAGAGAAGTAGGAAGACACATAGAAGGAAAATCACCAATATTAAACACTCATCTGTTTAATTACCACCAGTTAAGCTACTTTGACAATAAAAAAAGGAACCAGTTTATTTTTTAATGTTGTTTTCATTCTGGAAAATTAGAAAAGACTGAAAGAAAAAAATAATTCTCAAAGCATAAATATCCTTATCAGAAGACCAGATTCTATCTTTCTTTCAATCAAAGGGTGAAAAAAGTGTGGTAGTGAAGTATATTCCACTCTTATGTTTTGTGGTGCTCTTTTTGACCCCTGCTAACTTGTCAGTCTGTATATTTAAAATATTGAAAATTCATTGACTAGTATGCTGACTTAGCTCCTGGGGAAAAGCTAATATTTCAGGGGTTTTGGTGTAGCCAAGAGATCCAGACTCTCTGTTCCTTCTATCAGTCACTGTCTTTGAATGGAAACACATTTGAAAAAACAACATTATCATCAGACAGTAGATGTGTTTTCAGCAAATGCATCCCCTCTTTTGATCTCTACAAGGACTGCTCACCTGTGTGTAACTTAAGCCTGCTCAAACACGATTTGCCAATAAAACTGCAAACAGAAACCAGAAAGCCAGAAGTCTTATTCATTCCCTATAGATTCTGCAGGAAGTTATCTGTGGCAGAGATTAATGTACGTGCTGTCTTGTGCTTTCACTGATGTTCAGCAGAGACTGTTTGCTGACATCATGGTATACATGTATGTTTTTGGTCTCCTCTGCGTGCTGTTAACTGCATTTTAAAAACATGTTAACTGAAAGAAAACATAATTTCTTAAAGCTGGATAATGGATCATTTGGAGCAGTTTATGTGAATGTGCTCATTGTACGACGATGAAACATAAAAAACAAAACTACATAAAATGAATGAATAAACTGCTACTTCTCCTTGACTCCACCATTCTTTGGTTCTATTCAAATTCCATACAGGTTAGAGGGTAAATGCTGCTGGTACATGTTATGAGCTGGGTGGAGAAATGCAAGCAGCAAAGCAGAAAATGACAATGCAGAAATGAATCACAAGTTCCCTTTCCTCCATGTGGGCCTTTTGTGATGCAATACCTGTTGGGTGCTGGAGGCAGTGCGTCAGAGGGTGGTGGGCATGCTGCAGGGGTTTTTGATGAGCTGCGGCCCATGTTATTATCAATAGGGCCACTCCTGGAAATGGACAGCAACATGCAACATGACGATGACTCGCAGTTACAGCGACACTATTGGCTGTCAGAGTCAGACACGAGCCAATCCAAGACAGAACAACAGTCAAATCTGCTCAGTGATGCTTGGATAGATCCAGCATTACTTCATCCATTAAAATGTATTGTTATGTGTTACTATAGTATATGATTCTCCTGATAAGGTTCATAACACTTCGGTCATGGCAAACAATAACGCTGCTTCAAGTGCTGGAAGACTATGAAGCAAATGCAGGTATAAGATGCCACCTGGTGGCCAAACAGCATAACAGGAGTTTTTACTCCAACACAATAGAAACTTGCTGGTTTCTGGTGTGATTATTTAAAATATGCATTTATAACATAGATAAAATATATATATATATGTATTTTTAAAAAGCAGAAAATTTCATTTTTTTATAAACTAAAGACAATGGACATGAGAGGATAAAATAATGTTAAAGAATCACACTGCAACATGAACACATGGCATATTGGGAGACTATATGTGTCAGGACAAGAAACTGCATTAATGTGCATGCATGCTTTTAACCCACCTCTATTTAGAAGAGGAAAACAAATGGAAGCTATTAGAGAATAATATTCAGGAACTGTGGCAGAAGCTACACTGAAGCCTTGTTCTCTCTCACACACCTTCGTCCTCCTGGAGGTTTGCTGCCGTCTGCTGGGAGTTCTTGTTGTTTCTTGACTGGTGTTGAAGACTTGGCCAGCACCAGAGGAACCTTTTGGCCATTCTGTAGGCTGTGACCAAATTTCTCCGCCTGACTGCTGCTCTGACTCATTGAGCTGATGACAGCAGAGAGAGAGAAATGTGTTGAAATGATTGGTCAACTGTCAAAAATACACAGAATTCAGACAAAGACACAAAACAAAATACTGTCGTGGCCATAGCCTGCAGGATTTGTTTCATCACACAGAAACAGGCTGATCAGTCTCACTGATCTCATTTTATCATTTAGTATCATTTTAACCTGAGAGCAGTTCTCTTCTAAGCTGATTTACCTTTACCTAAAGTATCAAAATCAAAAGTGGCTCTCAATTTAAAACTGAACCTTTTAACTCATCTGCAAAAAACAAAACAAAGAAAGCCCTCCTATTTATGACCAAATATAGAGCAGTATTTTAACATTTAAGCCTCATTAAGTGCTACTGTGGATTAAGAATTTATTATTTGAAAAAACATTGGAACATTTACTTAATGGAGACACCTTAACTAACCTTCTGGCTGTTTTCATGCTGTCATCAGCGGTGCTGATGTCACTAGTCCGGTCATTTTCTCTCCGTTTCAGATCCACGCTCTCTGTGCTCTCCCTCTGTGTCAGCAAGTAAGAAACAGCAAACTGTTAGCTGAACAGCCTCGATGTCCTCTTAAGTGACTTTCAAAAACAACTTGAGCCAATTAAAAAGTAATGAATTTAGCAATAACTTATACTTATCATATATGCTATTAAAATCCAATGAAGTGCTCTATATGTGGTTGTGGCTTGTTTACAGCCACATACTATCAAGACCAAATTTAATAATGTAATTTTGTGCATGCATCAAGGAGCATCATAAACATATTCATGTATAGACTATATTGTAAATTGTAAATTGCACCTTTTTTTTTTTTACCTGAACTCAGCTAAACGAGGTAGCAAACGAAAATACTTTATTAACAAAACAAAACAAAAAACATGTCGCATGCAGGTGTTCTGGCCACTGTTCATATGAGGGTGAATTTATACAGTGTGACAGTACACAGCTCATATTATGATCAATGCGCTATTCACCGACTGCCTCTCCAGCAGTTCCTGTTTACGTTCCCAGTCAGCCAGAGAACGAACGATAGTGTCCTGAGGATCAGTTGAGATGGAGGAGAGTTCACCTCGACTGGGGGAGGGCAGGGCGGAAGAGCGGGGCGTCAGAGGCGTCACGGTTTCCTCCAGTATCCGACGCTCCTGTTGTAATATGAACATAGATGAATTTTAAACCACAATCTAGTGGTCAGCTGGGCGAAGGTTAGCTGAAATACTACGTTTAAACTTCAAATTCACACACACATATTACATGTAATTCAGTTGATATTGTTAAGCAGAAAAACCCATCACAGGTGCTGTCAAGCAAAAAACACACCCACACACCTCCTCGTGGTACTTCCTCTCCTCCTCTGCCACCTCCTTCTGTGCTTTCTCCCACTCCTCCTTCAGTTTCTCCTGCTCACGCTGGTACTTCTCCTGTTACCATGGCAACACAACACATGACATGCGGCACAGCAGAGAGGAAGACTAAACTGTCTGCAGTTGGAAAACAAAGGCAATGCGCAGACATATCCGACATCAACAGAGTACTGAGAGACTTTTCAAAAGGCCAACCAAATGCTAAAAATTCTCTGCTTGTGATAATGTTTTAACTTGGTCCAAGAAGGCAGAGAGCTGCAATAACAGGCACACGCTACAACATTTCCATGCAGAATACCCTCATTATGAACTATATGAATCTTGATGTATAGACATACGTGAAGGCAAATTTAGCTTCCTATCCACTGTTATGCCTAAAAACGTGTTCAGATTTTATATCTGCTTGTTAGGAATAAAAAGCAAACAAAGGAGACTAAAAGCAGGCAGTGCAGACAAAAGCAGAAAGCACATCATGCAGAAGCTCTCAAACAGTGGGTTCCTACACAATTTTCAAAACTCCATTTAAATGTTCTTTGGTTTGGAGTATGGTTTATGGTTTATAACTGCCTATATCCAATAAAAGCAGAAAAAACACAAACGTATTTTCTCAGATGACCTTTTTAACCTTTTAGACTTGTGTAAGAACCCCAAAAAGAAGGCGCCATTTAAAGATCAGATATTCAAAAAGAGGAAAATTAAGCAAGACGGACAGCAGATCAAGACTGGGCCACACAGACAACACAGACACAGGGAGGCTAGAAGGAAGTAATGAGTACACTGATGCACCAGACATTCATCCATTTCAGCGCATCTCATCTCAAACCATCCTGCAACAACTGGAAAGAAGGGAAATCGGCTTTCATCACTGCTTCATCTTTTTTCAAGATAACACTGTAGATGAGCTTGATAAATAATGGACACTGCAACTCCATTAAATGTTGACAAGTGTGTGGACTTGAGATGCACCTGTTATAAATCGAGGAGAGAGAGGGTGACTTGGGCAGCAGCAACAGCAGCAGCTTTGGACAGAGTCCTTGCCTCTGTCTGTGGCTTGAGATGGAGACAGTGAGGGAATAAAACCAAAACAGAGGTTCTTCCACTGCACAAAATCGCCACCTAATGGTTAAAGTGTGCACAGACGCAGCTTGGGGGGGATGGGGGTGAGTTTGCCTTTACAGGAGGATGTGTTCAATACAAAACAAATATGGAGGCAAGCTTTGCGAGCAGCAATGAAATGTGGTTAATACATCCGACTGTAAGCGGAGCAAGTCAGTGACTGTGCAGCTGTGCAGCAGTGTGGTCTGGATTCATGTTTAGTTCCAGTCACAAAAAAAAAAGCTTTCCAGAAAATCATATTAGAAATAATCTTTAATAGCAAAATTCAATAATAACACCTGCTTTCCACACCCGCTGCAATTTATTATTATTTTTTTAAATCACCTCATTTGTAGCAATGAGTCTGAGGTCTCACAATTAAATGTCATTAAACCCTCACAGGCCGAGACTGACCACAACCTGTCATAACTTTCCACAAAACTGGTTTGTGCTGCTAAAACACAATATATGTTATTATAGCACACTGTAGGTATGTTGTTCTCTATAAGAAAGCTAACCCCTAACTTTGCAGCCTCATGCACCATGCTTCACTCTTTTAGGTATACTGTGTACCTGCAGCATGCGCTCCTGCTCTTGCTGCCACCTTTCCTGACGCTTTCGCTCCTCATCCGGGTCCCAAGACCAGCGGTCTCCCCGCTTGGCCTGGGGTAACACCGGAACTGACACCTGATAGACCCCAACACACACACACACCCACACATATCACCATATACAAATATCCATGCACACATTCACATCCAACCACAACCCATTCACGCACAGATCAACACCAAAGTGCACACACATCCACCACAAAAAAAAGTAGAAGAAGAGAAGGGAGGAGACAGAAATAGTTGGTCTACCACAACAGCACTACTCCAATGCTAGCCAAAGGACTCCTACTAAGGAGAGAAGAGACAGAGAAAGAGAGAGATGAGCTTAAATGAAAATAAAATAAAAGCAGTCTCAGCCATCGACTACAGCATCATCATCTGGCATGCTACATAAACAGCTTTGTGTGTCCTATAATAATTAGCTGAGGCGCCTAAAATATGACAGTATGTGAGCATTGAATAACAAAACTGAAAGATTCACATGCAGTCATATTAATGGTTTTCTTGCTTTGTGTTTCTGTTAAAGTCTAAAACACCTTTTTTCACTCTTACCTGTTGTATTTTGTGTATTAACTCCCTTCCGGATAATTTTACTTTTATAACATTAAGCTAAACTATTGGTGTACCCATGGTACTGCAGGAGGGGATAAGCCAGATGAGAAGCAGTTAAAAGGGTTTTTGTGAATTTACTCACATTTCCACGGCGATCCTTTTCGGCCTCTTCTGCAGAAAAAGGAAAAAGCGGTTAAAGCAAATGAGATATTTGGATACAGGGGATCAAACTAAGTCACTCGGATATTGAGGAAAAAGACAACACGCCAAGTGCTGATTTCCTGAGGAGTAAAATGGGGATGAAAGAAAACAAAGACAGAGCTGAGTCCACCAAAAGCAACAATCATAGTCAGTAAATTAATAATATGTCAAAGGTTCAAAGGTTTTATTTTGTCTTTCTAGTTAGAAAAATTTTGATATAAATTGAAACTTTGCCTCTTACTAGGTCAGGTTTTGTAGGTTTAACCAGTGTGTGGAAAACAACTGTAGGCCAAGAACATTATTTTTTTTGACCTCGTCTGGCCAGGACTCTGCAGTCTATTTACACCTACAGGCCAGTGGACACTCTTTCAATGATGAGGATGTACACATCCTGGACAGGGAGGAACGCTGGTTTGAGCGCGGAGTCAAGGTGGCCATTTACGTGAAAAGGGAAAGACCATCTCTGAATCGAGGAGGGGGCCTAAGGGTACATCTTTCAGCATCTTACAATGCTGTGATTGCAGCCATTCCCCAACTCTCTGTGAATGGTACTCATGGCCATTGATCAGTGGTTGTTGATCAATGGTCATGAGAATTTGCATAATTATGATGAAGGAACTGACCTCACAGCCCATTGTTCCTTCAGTGGGCTGGTTTCAGTCATTATGCAAATGTACTGTTTATAAGATTGGGGAAACCTGCAGTCAGCTGAGACTGAAGACGTCACTAGGATGAGTGACGAAACACTGAAAACTCTACGTCCAGATGAACAGAATCAACTTTTGGAGATAATTTTTTTGAAATTCACACTTGTTTATGCAGAAAGACTGCTACGCAAAAGGAGTCCACAACAACTTATAAATAACAGTCAAATGTTCGAATGATTAAAACAACAGATAAACCTTACACAATTAAATAAATTTCTGTTAGTTACAGGCTGTAACTACAGTTCTGTGAGAATATATTTCTCCCCTACCCAACATCTGGCTTTCCCACTGCAGTGGGTACTGATTAACGCTGATCACAACTTTAATAGAGCTCTAATACACACCAGATGTTAGAGCTTTTGGTGGAAAAGCCCCATAATGTGAAGCACACTGAGGCAAGCATGAAACTAAAAGTTAAGCAGGTCAAAAATGTGTATAATCTTCTTTTAATACATTGTCAAAGGGCACTTCTTCTCATTAAGATCTTCTGTAAACATGATGAGAACATCTTTTACAATAACAAGACACTGATGAGCCAGTAATACTAAGACTGAGAAACTTCAAAACACATTTAAAACACAGAAAACGTCACTGTTCGTTCACAAACACGTTGGAAATGAAGGAATAAACAAGAGATGGGTCTGTGGTCTAGCCCTTGGAGAAACGGCAGGGAAGCCCTGTGCACCAGCACTCAAGGGCGGAAATGTGATCGCCACGAGTGGAGGGAGTTTACCTTGCGGAGCGAAGAACTCCCAGCGTAATTTAGGGCTGCTGGTTGCCAACGAAGACCTGACACTGTTTGCAAGCTCTATAGCGAAATAAAATAAAAATGTGCAGGTGAAAGGAAAAGAGGGAATTAGGGGAGAAAGGGAAAGAAAGGAGGAAACAATAAGGGATAAATGTCAAAACCAGGAGGTGGAGAGGGTGCAGATTGCAGCATTCCTCCTGTGATACTGTAGGACTGATAAGTGGAAACTGGAAAACTGGTATAAAAAAAAACAAAAATTAAAATAAAAAAAGCCCCTTAAAGAGTAACACTTTTTCCCCACATAAAAAGTTATCCCAGTTTGGTTATACAAATTATGAATAAAAACAAATAAGAAAAAAAAATCCCAATAAAGCAAGGCAGATTTTTTTGATTGATGTTTTGTTGGATTGCATGTCCATCTCCTTTATGAAATAAAATGGGATATACTACAGCGATATGATAAGTGAGGCGAGGCTTTGTTCCTGCTAAACAAGTCTCATCATGATCGCAAACCTTTGAATGCCCCTTTAATCATAGCAGCAAAGCAAAGTGACATATTGAAAGGCAAAAAGAAAAACAGGCACCAACAGGGATTTTCTGATCAAGCATCCAAAACAATACAATAAATAAGCCAGATGTCTGGGTGTTAAACATGTACATACCTGCTTTTGTTTCCCATTGCTGGTGATAACCAGATGATCCTGGTGGAGCTGAGCTTGATGCCATCTCTGACTTCTGTAAGAGCTCCTGGGAACAGGGATCATTGCCCTGCAGGTAGATTTGAGATTATGGAATAGAACGCCTTTTATTGTCAGTATACACATGTACAATGAGATACAGAGCATCTCCTACACAGTGCAGATATGTAGGAAAAGAAAGGGGTGAGGTGCACTATATACATACGAACAGTATTCAAAATTTAAAATGTACAAATATACAAATCGGGAAAAAAAAATAAATAAATATTGTTATATATTTACAAATTAAGGATTGCACCGTGGTGATGGTAGTTGTGTAGTCTGTGTATAGAGGGAAGTCCTTGGACTGGGGGGTGGAACTGTGTTATGAGTACATGTGTGCATGTTATCCACTAGACATCTACTCGACAGATGGCTCATAATTTGAGTTTTGATATCACCTACTGGCTGATATGACTGTATATCAACCCCAGACTGGACAAGATTAGAGAGCTCTTCACTAGATGGTTTGGGCATTTCTTGTTCTTGTTTGGCTTCTGAAAAAAGACATACAAGAAGTTTAAAATCTACTAATATATTTGCACAGTGCTGCATGAACTTCAGTAACACGTGTTTGTTCTAAAAGTAACCACAAGGTGTCAGCATACTACTACCTGCAGGTGGGTTTTGATGAGCTACAGCATTTGGCTTTTCTTCCTCTGAAGCAGCTGCTGTCTGGTCTCCAGTCTTTCCAAAGCTTTCCTGTGGCTTCTGCAGCTCCTGTAGGGGTCACATATGGATTTCTTTCTGAATGCTAAACTAAATTCTGCAAAGGGCCTATGTTGTGTAAGAAGTACAAACGAAACATGATATTTCAGACTTTAAGAGTTCAATCTCAACTAAATTTGGGCAAAATCATTGCAAGATGCATGATATAATGCATGGCAAGGAACAGATTACAGGGCAAGTATTGAATATACGGCATTATTGAGAGAGGCAAAATACTCTGCACCCAGAAAACTGGGCTTGGAGTAAAATACCCACTAACCATGCTTCTTTAAAAGACAAAAAAAAATGTAAATAACTATAAAACATCGGAATTCTCACTGATGGGAGTGAGGTGGGCCGGCTGGGTGGTGTTGACTCAGTGACTTTCTCGTCCTGGACCTCCTGAGTGTCCTCAGAAGCTATCTCTGTAACATCTTGTGTCTCCTTTGCCTTTGTTGACACTGGACTTCCTTCCCTAGAAGAGGTGTGGGTACTGTGAGGGAGTGAGGTTTCTGACGAGGGAGCATCTACAGCACCATCTACAGTGCTGTTTTTGCTTTGGGAAGGGGATGCCTGAAAATGAGGAGGCGAGTCCCTCCATTGACTCTCAGGTGTGGTGGGAACATCGTCGCTTCCAACGTCACCATTTACTCGCAGCAAACCATCCACCTAGGTAAAAAAAGAAAAAGTTTAATGTTTAATTTTCTGTGTGTAGTGTTTATACCCTTCGCTTTTCAATGAATGGCTTCAACGTGCATTAATGTTAAGAAAGCAAGCTGAAAGATATGGCTATACCATTCAATTTTATTTATTTTGCTCTAAATCATAACATATGCAATTTCAAGATAGGATTACAGTATTGAACCAATAATTTCTAGATAAGAAGGCGCTTATTGCCCAATTTATTCTTCATTCATTAGATGGATAAATATAGAAATCCTGAACAACACTGACTGCGAATAAAAATGTAAAATAAACCACGCCAAAAAACCCAGTGGCCTCATTTGTGGTCATTATGAACCTCTCTTCTCAGTTAGTAATTAGCTATTCATCCAGCTCACAAGACCACACTGCCCTCTATGAACAAGAGGCACTAATATATGTGCGAAGAGCTCCTAGTGAGCGGTAACTCAAGACACGGTGGTAAAGATGGGTGAATGCAGGCTCAGTCTCCCCCTCTCTGCCTCCACCTTCTCATCCCTCTCCTTGCAGCCTGTGTGGGCTCTCTTTGTCCGTCGGGAGCCCACTTCACATTGAGAGGGTCCTACTTGTCAACTTCTTAAGTCAATAGGGAACAGAGGGCTCCATTGAAACCCAGGCTTTGCTCAGACTCCTGACAAGGAATTCCAGAAAAGTGCTTTGTTCCATTTGGTCTGATAATAATCTTACCCTCCCTCTTCTCCACACCAAAACATAAGATCTCATCATGAAAATTCCCATTTGTAATTTTTTTCTAGAAGATAAGGAAATGGATCCCGTTGAGAGTACTTTGAGCTAAATTGAAACATTACATGCTTCTTCAGGGAGGGGATGTCTTACATTTTCCTACAAACCAGCCGGCTCATCACCATGGCAGTTCTGTGGTATTCTAATGTAAATGCCAAGAGACCCAGAGAGGAATTTACCCACAAGGAGGGAAACCGACACTTGCAAGTAACCACATTTGAAATGGTCAAGGCCTTAATCACCGTTAGACTAACAAGATCTTATCTTCTTTTTTGTATATATGAATAAAGCTTTAGAATCACTGTGTACACAACCTGAACAAGAAGCACTATACTGTATATCCACAGCAGCCCTGAAGTTTCCTGTGACAATACCTGAAGGCAGTGCAAATGAGCTGGATCGTCAGCTGCTTAGTGCATAGTCGTAGTCCAATATGTTCATGTACATGTTCGATGAACAGATACTAAGAAAGTGGGAGTCATATGTACTTCCTTCTTTATTCTATACCCAGGCAGCATCCTAGCCTAAACCAAATTGGGTATATCTAATAGTGAGAACAGATCACACATGAATGGGATTATTTCCTGCTGTGTCCTACGTGTGAGAGAGGGTAACATCTGCCAATGTCTTGGACTGATCCTCCTGATATTGTTTACGTGCAAAAACAGCTAAAAACAGGTTAAATAGGACTCAGCATTTGGAATAGACTACTATGAACATTTTAATTGTTGTCACCTTATGCCTTAATCTTAAATGTTTCCACACGTGAATTGTGGTGCAATGAAAAAAAATATACTGGATCTGACATCTGTGTTCTCACATTCAAGTCAATATCTGACCTCCTTCGCCTGAGTCAATCATACCTTGTTGTTCCAAGTTTCACCTCCTGCAGGTCGGGCCTGGAAATAAGGCTTGGGCATCAGCAAAGGCACCGGTTTGGGTGACAGGGCTCGGGTTGATGGCGGTTCAGAGGAGCGAGAGCGTATCTGAGACCGCTGGTGTGAGGACGGGTCTTTGGGAAACTCCTCGATTCGCGCCTCAAATGTAGAAGTAAACTTTGGAGTCGGGGCAGACTGCTGGCGCAGATACCTCATGGGCCCATTGAAGTCAGAATCGAAAGGGTCTGGTGTCGTGGGAGAGGCTGACAGGGAGAGGGAGAGCGGGAAAGGTGAGGTGGGGAAGGAGGGGTCAGCGGATATGCTGCGATCCAACAACTTTGGCAGCTGCAGGCGTTCGAGGACTGCTTCGCTTATGGAGAAACGCTGGGCGTAACGTTGGAGAATGGCAGTCGCCTCTTCAGGAGTTTTGGCTTTCCTGTATGCCTTTCGTAGCTCCTCCTCACGACGCTCCCTTAGAAAGAAGAGAAAGCATAGCAGAGGTAAAGTAGTTGATATAACAATTATTTGAACCTACTCTTGCATTAGCCAAGCTTTGTCTAAAAAGACAGATACAGAAATCAGTTGTAATTGCTACTGACTGGTTGCTATCAAACTCAAGAAACCTTTTTTTTCCTTCACTGCAAAAGATCAGTTTCCTCTAGTCCTTTCACAATCACTCACACAATCTGCTCTTCCTTTTATTTTCTCAAGGAGACCTATTTAAAGTGAACTCCAGGAGGAGCTGCATTCACCTTTGTGCCCGCTGACAGCAATGACAGGGGACATATAATTCTCTTCTCTGAGAATGACCCAGTTTTTCTTTACTTCTGATATCATACTGCGCAAAGAGCTATTGGCTTTCCTGTGGTATACTCATTAAAGCAGTTCTCAGTAGGTTGTCGTGGATGTAACTTACTTGTCCTCCACTATCTCCCTATAGGTCTTGATGCTTCTTCTCCTCTGAGAGGTGTAGGTGTCTCCTGACATCAGGCGCTCCATCATCTTCCTTTCCTCCTCCTTTTTGATCAGGTCCTGGGAAATACTCCTCCTCCGACTTTTCCATCGGGCCAGGTCCTGACACCCATACAGACAGATTCAAAGTACGTCCTGGTTCAGCAGCACTTTGAGCTCCCTGTTATTTTACTGGGGCACAGCTAAAATGACTTTAGAAGGAGCTTGTATAACAGGCCACAGGCAGTAAAACCATAGCAGTTAAAAAGAAATAATGAAAGTAATGCAAAGATGTGACAAAACTGCATGCAAATAAATGTCAGTCCCATAAAACAAAGACCCAAAGATATAGAGTGAGCGACCTAATGTCTGAGAAACTCACATCCTGCCAGTGGTCGTCCTCTTCCTTCATTTTGTTGTACTGGTTATGCATCCGCTCATGACGCACCTGACTGTGCGGCTGTGATGTGGCTTCTTCCTCACCACGCATGTCGATCATACTCACACTCCTGGGGGCAAGGGGAAAAAACAAGCAGTAATTATTTAAATCAAAATGGGCTTATTAGCTATACTACTAGTGACTATATAGTACATGATGTACTGCTACTGTAATGGTGTTTTCTTTTTGTCACTGGAACACAATATAAAAAAAAACAGCTTTAACATATTCTATACTTTCAATGCAACTTTGAAGAAGTAACATGTTTAATGTTGAATAAAAGCTACTTTTGGCTGCTCACTTAATCATAAGACGTCACCATAGCAAGTAGGCCTACACATTTGATCTGGCAGATTTCTTTTTACACCAGATGCCCTTCATGAAGCAACCCAAAAGGGATTTCTCTCTCTTCCCGTAAAACTGGGATTTTTCTTTGCTTATAATGCGAGTGTGTAATCCACTATACTACCGGAGCCACTGAAATGGTTAATGTCAAATAAACAGAAAATTAGCTTTACCATGTATACCATGGAACAGTCCAAACAGAATGTATCAAACAAACCACATCATTCACAAACTACGTCAATTCATCATAATGAGGAAAGGTAAATAAACTGGAGCCAGTGTCTCAGAGAGATACCAAAAATAAAATCATCGTTCCATGGAAACATGTTTTTAAAGGAAACCTCATGCTCGCTTAGTAAGCAGAACTAAGATTTTATCCAGCCCATCGTTCCCTCGGAAGATCAAACAAAAATCTCTGCCTCTTTGCTCTTTTGATGGATTCAGTACCGTTTCAAAACACATTTAAATACATTTAATATCAGTTTCAATGTGAGTTTATCAGATGCAACAATCAGTATGATGTTCATACAATCATTGACTCATTAAAGGCAGTTTACATTTCTCTTTACATTTGTTCTGCAATGGTGAAACAGTTTTACATTACAGATGAGACAGAAAGTACAGCTTTATTGTTAGAGGCATGCAGCAACAATGCATGTTCATCACAGAATTAGAAAGCCTAAGAGCAATGACAACTGTCTTAACTATATGAATATAGTACCTGTCTATTTTTAGTACTTTTATCTGCTGGCAGCAGGTCAATTTTCAAAGGTATCGCTTGGCTTACAGTTATAAAAGTTACAAAAAAGTGGCACTTGGCTGCTACTCACTCACAAATGCTTTTTGGATCTCACTGAGCAGTGTGTGCATTAAAGGACATTGCAGCAGGAGAGTATTTTCACACCAAGGGGCAACTGCACTTAAGCCATCCCCTGTCATCATGCTGCACTTTTAGCTGTTGTGTATGGAATTAAAGGGACTGGGTGTTGGCAGGCTGGTAGAAATGGCTGCTTTACATGACACATGCAGCTGGCTCGCAGAAGCACTGAGGATGAGTTTAGCAAGTCCTCTCCACATCCTTGGCAGCAGGCACTTTGAATAAATTTGAGAGAAATGGATTGTTGCCAGGCAAAGGCAAAAAAGCACTAGGTTTATTGAAGCCATATTTTTTATGATAAGCCTAAGAGCCAGGGACACTGTTTGACACTGTTGAAGCACACAGCCAAAAATGTCCACCACAAATCATTTAACTGCAAGCAGGAAAATCTGCTTATTTGTGAGACATTTATGTTTTCCATGCAGAAAAAAGTCATCACATAAGATCGCCTTGTAACAAATGCTGTCATACATCAGCACTGACTGGCTGCACTGATTCCCACTAATACCTCCACGAAAACAGAAATCAGATAAATTACTGTCATTGCAGAAAACATTTTGGTTCCATTCCACATTTCTTTAGATTATGTGGTGTTTAACATGTCATGTCAAAATTGCCCCAAAAGATGAATTAAAGGAATGATTTATGACATTAGGGTATCGATTCCAGTAGAGTTTGAGGCTCTATGGGCCACTTCACATGATCCGTACCCTGGTAAGAGCATATTATGGTTAAATGACAGCATAATGCAGCATTTTTTTTAACACAAGACTGTCAATATGAAATTAATAAGGGAAAAAAATAGAACTTTTATAAATATAAATTGCTGTCAGTGGCGACATTTTTCTAAATTCCTTCAATTTCTGGCAGATTTCCCCACTTCCATGACCTATTTCCAACAATGAACAAATGATTTAATGACTTATTGAGCCAGCTGTATTTTGTACTGCAGAGCAATGCCAGGCAGCTGAGCCTGTGAGGGGTAAAAAGACAACTTACTGCGGATCATCTGACACACAATCTGTGTGGCTGAATCTACAGAAGTCAGAAAGCATGGAGGGAAAACACAATCACAAATGAACACAACACTCTGAAGAGAGAAACATCTCATCCACGCGTGCAAATATTAAAAAGCCATGTTTGCAGCTGATAATGAGTTAGTTTATGACTACGCACCAGCTTAATTTGATTACTAATGCTTGAAAACAAATATGTGTGGTGATTTTTGGCTGTGTTAGCTCCTAGGTTAAATGACAAACCTCAAGCCAGACACAAGGGGGCAGTCTTATCCAGAACACAACTGAACACAAATTTACTGCAGCACTAAAAGCACTGCTGGCATAAAATAAAAATAATTAAAAAAACAAAAACAAAAAACACACACATTATATGGCCATGATCTTAGAATGCAGTTGACACTAAACTATTGAAAAAAGAAAAAGAAAAAAAAAGCACATGCATGTTTTATTAGACAGCACAAGGGTAACATCAAGGATGCAGCTGTCTTTGTGTCTGTGACCACCACTTGTAGGTTTGGCCTTAACCACAAAGGTCTTCATACAGAGCTGTCTCTGTGATGTTGGAGGGGTGTGAGAGACAGTGTGGCCTGTGGTTTGAATCTCACAAGATGAAAAAAAAAAAAGACTAAATCAAGACCAGACAGATTGTTTGCTAAAAATGGTATTTGTCATATGGTATGTCGTAGTAAAACATCTATTTGCCATATGTTTTGGGGTAGATAGATGTGTGGCTGGGAATATGCTTTAAAGCCAGCTTTACTATAGAATTTCATTGGCACACTTTGAACTATCACTGTGTGATTGTTTAAGAGTAGTTGGGCCAATCTAGATTTGGATTCAAAGATATAGACTGAAGAATTACTCATCGATTTTGGTTCAAACTGGATCAAATTTACTTCAGAATGCACTAAAGTTATTTCCTAATTTGAAATCCCTGAACAGCTCAAAAGCTGCCAACTAAAGTCATGCACAGTTAATCAAAAAGCACATTCTCAAATGTTTCTACTTTACCAAATTAATCAGTAACAAAAAAGCAAGGATAAGAGAAAAAGGCAACTTTTCAGACTTTCCATGCAGCCCTTTTCATCAACAGATTTTAGCTGGCACTATCAATTTGCATTCATGTAAAACAGGTAAAAAAGGTCATGCAGTCTTCAGATAGTGACATTCATCATCCACAGAGAAGCACTGCAGTCTCAGGTCACGATCACATGCTGATATAGAAAATTCAAAGGGATCATGGAAATAGAAGATCCCTTCACTTTGAAGTGAATTAAGCCGTTTTAGCTTAATGCAGCAAAGTTTCATTAAATAACAGTGTAGCTGTTGGAGTGAGCTCACTTTGCTGGAAGACTGCTGTCCACCCAAGACGTGCCTTCATGTGGATCATCCCTTTCAGTCTGTGGCTTTCCCTTCTGCCGGCACGTATCCGTCGTTTCTGTTGATGCGGTTGCCATGGCAGTGGGCACAGGAAGGAAGCTAGACGGACTCAGGGTGACGATACATTTGGGTGAGGTCGGCATTTGACAAGCCTGTTTATCATCTCCTTTTGCATCTGCAGCTACCAGAGAACCAGCAACTCTTTTCCTCATTGCGACATCATCCTGGTGTGTCACAGGTGAATGCTTCCCAGCTGTGTTGATGGGGCTCGTTTGAAACACGGAGGCGGCCGTGGCATTTGCTGCTAGAGTCGACGAATGGTGGAAGAATTCCTCTGAGCACGAGCGAGCTGGAGTACTGCAGAAAGCAAAGCAAACTAAACCGTTTTGCTGCCTGGTTATTATCCTACATCATAAGACAGCATTCCTCTGGAGAAGCCTAGTTTTTTTAAAAGACATAAATCTATGAAAATAGCGCATGGTCACAAATTCCTTCAGAGCAGACAAAGTCAAAGCAAAATTCACAAAACAGTCTGCTGTTTGTCATCCTGTGATGAACAGCTACTTTCTGGGAGGCTTATTATTGGACTGTAAATTCCCAGAATACATGGTAGGGAGGGAGAGACTGGCCAGCTGCCGGCAGTGAAAAGGCCAGGCTTCAGTCCCAGCCTGCTCAGGGTCAGGGAAGGAAGAAGGCCTCATTTCCTTACATCCTGAGGGTGGGTCGAATGTTCATGTTCTCTGTGAATGTTTGTTCGTGTGTGGACACATACAGTACATTCTTGTGTGCATGCATATTATATATACATATATATGTATATTTATGTGTGTCCATGTTTCAGTTGTGCATGCAGCTTTGCTCCTAGCATATGATTGCAGATTTGATAGAAATATATTGTGATATAACTGGAAAGCAACCACTTGGTTCTTTTGTTCCCTCTTTCACTTGATCAAAATTTATGCTTGATTGAAAAGAAAATCTAGAGAACAACAGATTTCTAATACTTTAGATGTTACACAGATTTGGTCATTACTGCAACTACAAAAACAGCTAAAAAACATGGCACTGGGTATCTGCTCTACTCAACTAATTGAGTGAGGCAGCAAAAGCTCTTAAAAAGGATGTGTCAACATTGCAAAAACCAATTAGCTGAAATTGAAAAAAAATTCTAGATTCTTTATTCAGGAAATATGCAAGATGGGGAACTCCATATCAAATATCCTACAAATCCCCTTTGTCTTGGACAACCATCCGATTTCTATTGAGGATTCACTCCCTTAACATTCTCAATATTTAATCAATGTTACAACATCTGTGCCAGAAGACAATGCTGGAAACTGGAGGCGTGACTCTCCAACAGCACTGTGAACGAAACGTTGGTTTGACTAGGAAATAACACCGGATAAGGCCGGACTGCGAAATTACATAAGAGACCTAAACTGACATTTTTCAAGGAGCACTGCAATCACACTGGATTTGTGTGAGCTGTAAAATATACAATGGCATTGTTCTTTGACAGCTCATAATCCTCACCTTGTTTCCTGACACCAAATGTATAATTTGAGACTTTGGGTTGTCCTGCTGCGTACAGACTTTCTGAAATTCTATAAGCAAAAGGCTGCAAGTGCATTACAGTGTGTCTGAAACTGGTTTAAATAAGATGTGACCCTCTTGCTAACTTACTGTTACCCAAGACTGGATAAAAGGAGCAGTGGAAAAGATGATCTGATAAAAGCAATGCCAAAAAGCAAAATTAAACACCAGCTGGAAAAATCACAAGTTTTCTACCATGGAAACGGTCCTGAAGAAAACTGTTCTTAGAGATGTTTGTTGAGTATCGTGACTATCACGAACATTGGTTTTGGACAGATACGCTACAGCTGAAATAAGCAAGGTCAACTTTTCAGTGTTTTCTGTGGCATTCAAGAGGATTAGAGTCAAATATATCAAAACTTGCACATGAAACACGGCAAAATACCACTTGATGTAGAATAAGCTAACCTTTTAAAAAACAAAAGTTCAGCTGAAATATTACTGCTGACTCTACTCATGACCAACAATAATAAAGATCTCTACACATTAAGCACTAAACTCTTCTATCATGGACTTGCAACAAAGTTTCTTCCTGCAAAAACCAATTGTTGGCATTCGCCAGGAGGTTTTAGGCAGAGCCAAAAGAAAAATCATCGGTATTGAAAAACAAGTTCAATTTTGCTGATTTGGTGATTGATTTTCCAAACATAGCAGGAATAACTGTCAATCAAATGATCAGATTTTTACAGAAAATGTATACATTTCTATCAAATCTGTCAGAAAATCCATACCATCCATAAAGTTATTGCGCTACCACCCAAAATGCCTATTCTGACCCCAAACAAATCCATATACTGTCAGCTTGATTATATTTATATATTATTATCAAACTGGAGTGTAGAATAACAACAGTGTCATGCTATTAGTTTTTCATTTACCTTGGAGCTGTTAGCTTAAAGCAGATATGGATAGTGGTGTGGTAATTTTACTTTATTTACTTTTCTGACCTCCACCCCCCACCTTAGCTGTGACACTGCACAGAGCTCTCTGCAGCCACCTAAAAACTTTACACAAAAAATAAATTTTTGCTTAAAAATTAGAGAAACAATATATAAAAGCACAAAAATAAACTTGACGGGTCAAAAAACCCCAAAAAAACATAAAAAAAAATAGTAATTACAAAAAGGAATGGGGATGTTGATATCTGGTATTGAGAAAATATGAGTGAAGGTTAAGACCTTTGCTCAGAGGTGACCATCAGATGAATTACAGTCTCTCTTGAGGGCTCTGCTTGGGGCTGGGGGAGACTACTGGGCAGAGGCTCACTTCTCCTTCTTTTGCCTGCTGTATGGATCTCAATGCAAGGCGGAGATGCAGACTGCCTCCCTTCCTGCTTGTCCTTTTTAATGTGGTTCTCCTTTTGAATCTGTGTACAGGGTTTAAGGGGCAGGGTGGGGGATGGACTAGGGGATTCTCCAGGAGGGATTTCTAAGCTACAGACCTCATTTAGACTGAGGCATCACCCATTCATGCAACACACACACAGGAGAGGAATACGTAATCACATTGGGAGTAAAATTAGTCACATGAGGATAATCACAACATGATGGTCATAAGACATGAAGCACAAACAGATGTGGGGAGGGTTGGGGAAAGAAAGAGTGAAGGACACACCATGACATAAAATAATAAGAGGTGAAGTAAAGAGATGGAGAAGGAGGGAAAGAGGAAAAGAATAAATGCAAAATCAATATGTGAGCTTTGATGGATGAAATTTAAGGAAATAACCAATTGGGTGATACACACAAGCTCAGCACACTTTCCAAGAGTATATCTAACAAGTGAAGGAGCTGCTGTAAAAATGCAAACATTGTTGGGTAAAATTTTAATTAAACACGTATAATCTCCTGGAGATTCCTGTCATTGAAGCCAAATTAAATATATAAATATATGAAACACAGCCCAACATTACTCTTATAAATTGCTATAAATCCTCTTTCCTTTGCAGCAGCACATTTGGGTCCTACTCTGAATCCAAGCAAGCTGTGGCAGGTTCAGTTCAGTTGAGCCAAGATAACAGAAACGAAAACTTTTATTTGCGAGAAAAATTAAACCAATTCAGCTGTTTGGAAGAAATGTACTTTCCAGGAGTCCAACAAGGAACAACAAATAAAGATTATTTTTCTTCTATGAAGTCATTATCATGTTAAGTAATCAAAATACTGACCAAAATAATTGCGATTGTTATTTTTGCCACAAGTATACGTCCCTAAACACCAAACTCAATCTAGTCAATAGCAAACAAGCAACATCCGATGCTACAAGAGACAATCAAAGCACATCAAGGAATCTGCTGAGCAAGCGGAAATCTGAAACTTGTGATGAAATTTGCATGGTGTCATGCCAGACTATTCCAAAAAGGACCTTTTGTTTTAAATCTGCTTCAGACATTTGCTTCAGTCAGAATTAGAGCCAATGAAAACCCACATCTGGCCTCCATTAGCCACTCCCATCTGTACAATACTAGAAAAATAATCAAAAGCTGAGAGGTTTTATTATAGACATATGCAATTTGACATAACACCTAATCTTGCCAGTTACTGTAAAAAGAAAACCAAACAAAAAAAACCCCCCTAAACATCACTCACACACACACACACACACACACACACACACAACATTTTAAAACATTGAAAAATCTCCAACAGCTGATTTGTTTTAATATCTGTCTTTCACACTGATCAGTTTTATCGGTTCTGTATTAAAGTAATTACTTTAAATTATTTTATGGTCTACATCCATATCTACTAATCTCAGCCATCATCTTCAGGCTTATTTAAAAAAAACTGTTTTAACAGGATTTCTGGGCAGTCAAACTTCTTCCATCCGCACCCAGATCTGTGCGCTTTCAGCCAGAACTTTTTAAACAAGCTTTAAAAGGGTTTATCTGCACCAATCAGTGTCAAGCCACAGCGGTATAACATTTCCCCTGATAATCTGTTCATTAAGCTATTAGACTTTTGTGCCCAACTTAACAACAATTGCATATATCGACACATATGTTGTTATAAGTTCTACACACAAACAACAGACACCTTTTAGTATTCCATACATATAATATTATATGATATTTTCAGTTAGGCTAAACTAAATGCCTTTTTGATAGCCAAGTCACAAAAGCCCTCTCTACTGTTACACTTACCTAAGAGGTCTGTCACCCCCTACAGGTGAAGTGGCGGTACTCCAGCTCTTGTGTCCTCCCTCCTCTTTGTCGTTGCTCTTTTTGCGTAGTGGCGTTGGCAGATATCCACTCTGGTTGCTCTTGTTGGGCAGGTACTGGTTAAAGGGTACGGCGGTTCGTAGCTCGCTGACAGACGTCCGTCGTGCCAACATGTCATCCTTACGAACGTCTGGCAGCTTCCGGTGAGGAGCGCCATCAGACTCCGAGTCGCTGCCACGGCCTAATGAGACGAACAGAGGTGGAAATAAGTGTTCACTGGCACCAGAGGACACATTTGTCATCAAAATGGTATTTTTTAACCCATATGGAAGAAACAGACTTATACTACATGTTATATATGCACTGTGTGTCTTTAGAGACTACACAGCAATGTGTCTTTGAGGTGTAAATCACACTATGATTTACACCTCAAACAGTATTTTGCATGAGATAAACATTTTTGCATTGGTCATGTTATGATACCATAAGTCTTGATATGATATGACAGAAACGCTGATTAAAAGTTCTGAAATTAAGCAAAATGGCAGGAACAATGCAAACTCAAAGTGTGGTAGAAGTAATCAGAGACTCAGCTATACTCTACAAAGCGCACAGTTCTAAGCCCATTTACACTTGTAAACACAAGTATGTGTTATATTAAAGCCCCTTTTCAATCGCAATGTGTTCAAAAAATGATCTAAAAAAAATGACTTCATTTTAAGTATCCTACACAGCAAGAAAACTGTATCTTGCTGAGTCATTGCCAGAGAGAGACAGAGGGAGAACAAGAGGGAGACATAAGAGATTAAACCCAAAAATAAGTTCAGAGGAGAAACTGTTGATTGAGGAGTCTCGTGGCAGTAAGCCCAGATTTATTTCTTTAAACCATCATATAAACATAACAAAATTACAGTAGTCTAATAGTGTTATTATATGCAGTGCATTCTTGCCACTGAGCATAAATCAGATGCAAGCCTGTTTTTATGAAACAAAGCAGGTGACATAAATCATCACTAAATTTGTATTGTGCAGCTTGTGTTGACTAAATTTTAGCACGCAGTTAGACACGGAGTAAATTCTTCCTGTGTGAATCAGATTTTAAACATATTGTTAGCTTTGTAATATCAGTGGTAACACCTGGCTTTGCAGAAGTTCATTGCTTAAGGACTTTCCCTACTTGGGGTCTTAAATTCCTCTGTGCGATGGCCCACTGTGATCCTCTAAGAACATATAGAAGAAAGAAATGAAACTCAGTCTCATTCAGCGGGTCACATGTTTACAGTTCCAGTGATTTACTGAAGATATACCAGTTGCATCCACGATTAATTGGCAATTTTTTCAAAACATAGCCTAGATATGTTAAAACCCGCAGCAAATAGATAACTGCAGCCTTGCTTTATTCAAGGTCGCTAAAAATTCCTCTCAAAGATGTTCAGCACATGTGCTACTGTCCCCTCCCTTTGAGTGCATGTGTACTCAGGCTATGACCTATAGATTTACGACTAAATGTATATGTACAAACCCAGAATTTTAACCAGATCTAAGTAATAAAATCTTCCCTTAGTTTTGTGCATATACACGTGGAAGCAGCTGTCACATTTGAACTTGTGAAAAGCTTCTTTTTCTATCAAAAGGCTTTTTATGTGGTTTCAAAGATTGATAGATCAAGGTCCAAAAAAAGACTTCGAGAAATCTGCACTTCTAACAACGAAGGGTTCAATTATGGCTCTTAACCCATGCAATGGAAACATGAGGGACTCTACCATCCAAGTCGATCCATCTTTAAGGAACAACATATGTTTTTTACAGGATGATGTGCTCCCTGTGCACATATGGTAACAGTGAAGCTTGAGAGAAAATTTATCATGGGTCAGGTCCATAGTGTACCAAGGTTTTAGAAAAATACAGTGACATCAATAGTCATCATCATCTAGTTATACTGCATTACGAAAAAGTTACAAAGTCTATTTCAATAACGATCGCAGTAAAGTTGCAACGAATGTCCAAAACACCAAGTATGAAAAGACAAAATGTAAGAACAATGTGAGAAATAATTAATTCAACAATGTGTTGCAAACTAGAAATAGATAGCATTTATTATAACTGTACAATGCAAAAAGAAAAACTAGAAGAAATAACACAAATGTACTACTATTAATACCAATAGTAGTAAATAAGTAACTAATACGTAGTATGTATTATTTCCAGTGCATGGAAGCACATCAGTTGCTGATGAAAGTACATCATTATTACAGGTTCTGAAGAACTTCTGGTCAATACCAAGACATCCAATGAACGTGAACAAACGTCAGCTTTGTTATATTCATCTGTGAGTCCGCTATTGTCTGAGTGATTTTTATCATCAGACGGTGAGTGCGAGTGTCCATGTGGATGTCCGTGCACTTGCTTGTTTTTCTGACCACTTGAAGTTGATCAGAAACACTGACCAGATACACCGTACACTGCTGAGACTTTACATTATAATGCACCAACTGTCCAGACATCCGAGGCACAAGCCTTCAAGGGAACTTCAAAGAAGAACAACAGGAATGACTACTGAGCTGCCGGGTCCCCAGCTATACGTGTCCGTACAAGCGTTAGTTACACTCTACATTTTAGTTTACAAAATTAACAGTTGTTGCCTTTATATAAAATGTCCATTTTCGCTTCTATGCAAACTAAAATTAAAACACAAATAAAAAAAAAGATTCCAAGTTTGAATACAGACAATATCATTCTTACAATTGTAAACTGTTTATGTGGCAGTATGAAAAAAAGGCTATTCTGTCAGTTTATGATGATTTTTCATTGATTATGTATGAAGCCAGGAGTCTGAAAACATATAGTTTTCAGATACTTTGGAGAGATATTTTCTACAAGACCTTTAAAACTATCTCAATTACATCATTCAATCATTCTTTCAAACAGCTTTTGACTGGCAGTGGGCGCTGCCCTGTAAACAGAGAAAGTGAGAAGGACAATTTTACTATAGAAGCCCACAAAAGTGCCTCATTTATCAAAACCGTATCCATCTCCACACATAGCCCAAACAAAAGGGCATTGCCAATATTGAATTTCTCGATTGAATCAAACTTCCTAATTTCTGTCAGGGTGAAGTCAGTTTTCAGTGCTGAACAGAGAAAGGGCTTTGTCTAAAGGTCAGGGCAGGGAAAACCTGCTGGAGTCAAGTTTGTATGGATGTTAACAAAAGGATTTTTTTGTCCTAGATGTACTCAAAGCCCCCTGGGTTAAAAATATCCAGTTTGTACCTGTGGGTCTCATTTGATCACTGATATTTTGATAACCAGGAATAATAAATATCATAAGATTGTGATGTTAAATATGTAGCTTTTGAAAGCATGTATGAATCACAAAGTGCGTCTGAAATAAAATAAACTTATCAAAACTTCAAAGGAAATTCCACCACAGGTAGCAGTATGCTAAATTCCAATCTGCCTCCTCATTGTTCATCAGCTATCAACTCTCTTCGTTCTTTTCAATCTTTGGATGATATGTAGGTGTCAGCAGTTTGACAGTGTGACTAATCAGCTGTGGGTTACATGTGTCGGTGGAAAAATTGATTAGGTAATGCTTCTGTAGTATAAACAAGAGAGGTTGAAAGAATGTTTGTGGCAGCTTTGCATTCTGGTCACCCAAGGCTATTTTTAAGAAAACAGAGCCCATTTATTCCATCAAGTTTCTTTTTGCGTAATAGTGGAATACCCTTGAAAAGCTAATTTTGGGTCACTGCCGGAAAAACTTGAGTTATTGTCAGATTTGGGGGTCGTCAGGCTGGTGTTGCTTATTGTATGTTTAATTCCCACTTCAAGCATGAAGAGAAAGTAGCAGTTTCTTGTGGAACTTTTAGGGATCTATTAAAAGTATATAGTGACTTTTGGGACACCCTGTATAGTGATATCTTGCCTACCTTTATTAGCAAACATGAGTAGACAGACAACAACAATAAACATTTGCCTGGTTCTCTTAACTCTTTCAAGCTGCACGTGCATGTGTGTGCATGTGGTTAACAAGATTGCTAATAAAAGGGTTTCCACCCGCCTGGCACCCCACCAAGCCCTACACAGTACATATTTTTTAATAGACAAAATGACAGCAGGCAATACAACCTATGTTAAACTTGAAAAAAAGGTTTAAAAAAATAAAGAGAAAGACAGTAAGTGGTCAACTTTCAGTAGACTGGCTAAAACTTGTTTATCGGCCCATATTTAGGATGCTTTGGATACCATCATCCTAGCACTTTTCTTTTTTTTAAAGCAAATATTGTTTCTACAACCAAAAATGAAAGCTACTTATCTACAACAATAATGTAAACACTTAAAAAAAAAAAAAAAAACAGGATACATTGTGGATTTTTCCCTAAAGTACTATAGTTTGACTGTTGATGACAACAAGGGGCAACAGTTTCCTTTTGCACTTCCCTCAAAACAAAAACATTATCAGACAGGATGCTTTTCCTCAGTTTTTCTCAGATTTTTCCCACATTCAGCTCAGCAATGAGAAGTACATCACACTGTGTGACGAACGCTGTAATCTTTTTTATAGTCTACCATTAAAATTTAATACCTTCAAATCCGCAAACAGTCTAGCAATTAGCAGCTTTCAATGAAAGCATGTGGCCAGTTTGGCATTATAAAATACTCATGTGAGACCAAAATGTATTTTTAACTCAATTTCTGACATCAGCACAAAGCCACTTCAAAGGTTTTGCAGCTTATGCTGGTCTTGCAAGTGCCATGCTACCATGTCGGATGTCTTAAACTGCACATATACAGTAGTAAGCGTTTTTCGTAATAAACAACAAAGCAATGTAAACACGTTGAGAGAAATCTAGAGACAAAGACAGAAATGAATGTGACAAATTTAAAATATTTAATCTCTATTTGATGCCTTCCAAATAATTACAAAGACCATATTTTTACATATAGACATACATTATATGTAACCATTAGGGGTGCAACGATACTCGTATCGATATTGAACCGTTCGATACAGTGCTTTCGGTTCGGTACGCATATGTATCGAACAATACAAAATTTTTAATTTATTTTATTTATTTAACTTTTCTTCTGACGATGCTGTCTGTGTTGAGAGCTTAGTGGATCTGCGTTCGACTTATCCGCCTAGGCTGCACTGTCGAGCGCAGATCCACTGAGCGCAGCGCAAGCTAGCAAGACAGAAGCTTAGCTCGTTGCAACATAGCAAATTGAACCTCCCCCACCCTCATTCAGATCTGGCCTTTGGAACTATTTTGGTCTTCATGTGAAGTATGACCCTGAAGGTGGGCGCATCATGGACAAAAGTAAAACAGTATGTCGGATGTGCCACGCAATGCTCAATTACATTGGTGGGAACTAGTGCATTAGCGCAGTTAGCTTGTTAACGTGTTGACGCCGTCCAGCCCCACGCACGGGGCGATCCGCGGTAGCTCGTTAACGGAGATTTGCCGTGTTGTGGCGTTAACGTCATTTCAACGAGATTAACGCTGACAGCACTAGTGGGAACACAACGAATATGACTGCACATTTACTCCGACATCATCCTAGTGCAAAGACAAGTGGAAGCAGACAAAAACAACAAGCACGCATGCTACAGACTTTACCAGAGTCATTTAGACCGCCGTTAGCACATGATTCTCCTTATGGGGACCTGATATGTTTAATATGCTGCTGAGAGTATACCCCAGAAGAAGCGTATAGTATAGCTTTTATTTTGGAAAGAGCCATTTCTCTGTAATAAACTCTCTTTTCCAAAGATGAGGGATTTCTCCATGAGATATTTATTTTTTTATTACTTTGTCGTTTCAGCAACATTAAATTTAAAAACTGTACTTTTGAGTTAAAATATATATTTATAATTTAATAAATGACAAATTAAAAAAGCATGAACATTTTTTTGTATCGGAAAAATATCGAACCGTGACACCAAAGTATCGAACGGAACCGAACCGTGAATTTTGTGTATCGTTGCACCCCTAGTAACCATGTCTTCTGTTCTCAAAACCAAGAGCTGTTAGTTTCATAATCCTTGACATACCAGTCAAGTGTCAGATCAAAACCACTGAAAGCTCCTTCGTGAAACCACAACTCTTCCTCTTCTTTGTCTCACATACTGTATTGAGATATGTCATACCTTCCTTAGTCTTTGGTGCTGTCACTCATCATCAAAAAGCCGTAACTAAGGACAAAAGGTTCAAACATCAAGCACAGAGATACTTTTGTGCAGATGGCAATGGTATGAGGAAAGGTGCAAACACCTTAAGACTGCGAGCTGGGACAAGTATGATAGCTGAGGCTATTTTCATTCATACTGGATTTAACTAGATAAGCAACAGAGTTAATAAAGAAATAGAGTTATAAAATAAATCTACTGCATTGTGCATTTTTAGGGGAATTAAGGACTAAGATTTCATAGAGCTTTCCCTGAATAAGCAGGGTTTAAGTGTTTCACTGTTTAAACTACAGTTTAAAGTCTCCCTGCTTACTTCTTCATAAAGACAGGCTCTAATTTGTACTGTAACAGGAAGCGCTTTTCAAAATTTCTAAACAAAAAAAAAAGAGAAAAGGACAAAACAGAAGCTGTGTGGCTGTTGCTGCCTTGCCAACTTCATCTTTTCATAAATTATGAATTTTCCCTTCCAAAAAGATGAATAAATGAAATGCCTTTGGTCTTACATCACCTGCTTGTTGGAGCATATGCTAATATTACATAACTGAAATGTGTTTGAAACAAAAACAAATGTGGACAGATTTGTTATTGAAACTAGACTCTAGGATGTTTTCTGACACTGCACATTGACGTCAGATAAGGTGAAGAACACAGAGAGCTTTAATGTGGTGCGATTGTAGCCCTTGGTCTAAGAGAGTTAACAGACACTGGAACTGAGCCCAGCCACTACTGAATTCCTTTTACAATGTATATTACCATGGCTTAAATATAACAAGAGCCATAAATTGACTTCAAAACAGTACAGAGATTATTCATGTTATTCTCTCAAACAGCCTTTGACTTGAACTGGGCGTTGTCCTGCAAAAACACAGCCAGAACAACAAGCCTTCATACAGTAGCATTCAAAACACAATAAACCTCATTTATCTATATGTTGCATCTGTGCACCTTGCCCAACCTGCACAAAGACTTACTTCTCACTCGCAGGAAAAACAGCTATTGCTAAAACAACACAATGGCTACTGAACATATTTAAGCTGCAAATTGTGATTTAAAGGGTGTCCATTGTAACCACTCTTTCATAGTCAACTAAAACTAGCAGTTCAGTGTGAATCGAAGAGTGTATAGACTAGATTTTTTTCCTACCATCACTGCTGCCGCGGGCGACCAGGACGTCTGGTGACGGGGTTTGTCTTGAGCGTGATCCGAAGGAGTCCAGGCTGTCGAATGAATCCTCGCGCCCGTGGCGTGGCGGAGAGAGAGAGTCGCTGCGCTCAGAGTCCCAGCAGTCAATGTAGCCACTGTCCCGGATACTGCGTTTAGGGCTCTCTGCCTCTTCTGTCTCCTGAGAATGCATACACACATTTTACAAAATGCATGAGCACAAAAAAAGACAGGTAACAAATGGTGGAGAGTAATGAAAGTAATCAAGCACCCGAAAATGAATTAGGAATTTTCGCTGCATATTCCATCAGTCGTCACTGAAGTCCCCCAAACTTGTGTTGTTTGGCCTTCGTGTCCACTACAGCCGTCATGCTGCAAGTCTCCACTCTGCCCACATCTATTTTTCCAATAACCTCTCTCTTCTTCTGCTTACATCACTCTTCATCATTTTCTCTTCACCTTAGTGACCCCTCCCTTTCTCTGTCCACAGCTTTAATGTGTTGTTGCAGCTAATGGAAGGTGGGGAAAGGCCTTTCCTGTCTACCAAAAGACTTCCTGCCCCTGACCCCTCTACCATCTGTTATGCAACTCCCAAACTCTCGTAAATGTCTTTGTTATGCTTATAAAACACGCTCTACAGCAGCAGAAGTCATGTGTGATTTGTTTCTTTCACTTATACACAATTTAAACCACTATATTATAACTTATATACCACTATACCAGTTAAGTAACAAAATATGCATCTCCCTCGTAACTCACCCTTTAACACGAGCACTTAAACTAAGCTTTTTACAAAAAGTAAATAAGAGTGCAGCTGAGCTCACATTTACCTGCTTAGTGCTTTTCAATCATCAGTTTCTGTAAGGTCCAGCTTCCATTTAGTAACTGTTGGAAGTGTGGCGGGAAGTGCATAGTCACTCTGGAATTTCATGCACCTGCACATGATGAGCTTTCCATCATTTTATCAAAGTTTTTTTTGCTTTGTGGAATTATGGCTTTGTGTTGTCCGTCTGCAACGTGTGAACATCTGGGAAAGTATTTTTGCTGAATTGGCAGCAATTTCCCAGTTTTACAGAATAGCAAAAGGACGTCACATAGTGGAATAAATTGCACAGAACTGACATCATGGCTACGAATGACGGTCACAGAGGGTGTATGCATGTATGTGTCTTGAGGGTTTGCCATTTCTAACTTTTCTCCTTCTTCTTGGGTCATTAAAAAGGTAAAAGGTAGGTTAAATTAAATTTTCTTGACTGGATCTCGGGTGAAAGGTGTTTTCTCAGTAATGTCAGTACAGCAAACAAACACACATTTACTGAATCTCAGTTCCAAAATAAGCGATTCTGCAGAAGCTGTGTGTCATGCCTCAGGTCACTTTGGCTGTAGAAATGAATTACTGCAGGGATCAAATATTTAATATAGCATATGGTCTCCCTACCTATTACACTTTATAGCTCTGGTTACTAAGAGAGACATAATGGGGGGAAAAAGCAAGTGCTGACTATATTATCCATGTACTTGAGATTTCCATTATATTTTTATCGCTGGCATAAACATGAGCTATCCAACCTTTCGCATCTGTGACAGCAGGCCCTCAAACTCTTTCAGGTCCAACGTGGGCCCGTTGTAGGATGTACAGCTATTGGCAGCACGACCCAACCAGTAGATAGTAATTAAAACCTGAAGAAAAGAAGAAATGCAGACAAAAATCATGAAAAAATATCAGCTGATCTTTCCAATAAAAGTAAAGCATGAAACAAATTTACCTTTTAAAACTGAAGAGCTACTTGATCACATTTCAATACCAACTCAAAGCACTCTGTCTTAATTCCAGTCAGCCTTACATCACCTTAAAGAAATTGTACAATCCAACAATATTAAACTTATTAATTTAGAAAAATAACATTAAAAATTAGTTTTCAAATCCTAATCGTCACTAGCAGAGAAAAAGCCGTCTGGGCAGTAGCCTCACAGGCCACTGGCATCCCAAGTCTTCAAAATGATACCCTGGATTCACACTGTTCATTAGCCTGTCAACTCAAAATATGCTACACAGGTGTATCTTTGGTATGTTCATGCAGCAAAGCAGTCAAATAGCTATAAATAATATTGGATGCATTGAAGGAAAAAGAAAAAAACAAAGAAAAAACTACAACAAAACACCCACTCTCTTGCTTTCACTTTTCCCTTTTTGTAAAACAGTGCCAGCTGGTTTCCTGGTAATTGCAGCCCAGCCTCTTCCAAAGAAGTGATAAGTTAGCAAACGCAGCTGGAAGAAACACAACAACACTGAGGCACTGTTCAGACACCAAAACTGGTCACAGGCACTTCTCTTGCTGACATATAGCCACCTTTCTGTGGTCACAGTGATTTATAATTGCCTGTTAGCTAGCTTAGTGCTGGGTATATCAGTTACCCGGTCATTCTTAACTCTCTGAAACACATTAACAGCAGCTGAATGAGCAGCTGAAAGAGCCTCTACTTTTGTTTTGGCACCACTGGTTGTAACAAATGCCCCAAAGTAACTGACTGTGGTTGAAGAACCAACGAACTGAAGTTCTTTTGTCAGCTAAATGTCTAAAATGCAAAATTTACACACCGACTCCAGCCAAAGGGAAATCACACAGAGCTGCACCTTTAACACTGCTGGCAAAGAGCTCCCAGCTATATTTACTGTGTCCATGTCAACGAGCTGTCCACAGGGAGCGCTTTGATAAGAAAGCTCAGCAAGGCTTAATGTGTTTATTTCAGTCATACTGTCAGTGTAAACAACTTCTGCCATTCAAACGCAGTTGGAGGGAGTGCAAAAGAACCAGTCTGCTGATCAGAATAAGCACAAAGCTAAATGAGACCTTTTATGTGAAGCTGTGTTGGACGATGAAGATATGTTAAACCTTTAGCCTTATTAAAGGGTGAAACATCATTGAGCTGCAACTGGGGACAGTTCCATCGATCAATCATTGACTCTAACTATTATACAATTTCAGTTTCATAAGCCATATTTTCAGAACCACGCGAGATTTTTTATCTAATATCCTGACACTACAGAGGTGAAGCTGTGACAATACAGCTGCTGAGGTTAAGCTTCATTAGCTGCATACTGCAGCTCTCTCAACAGCAGAATATGGAGTTTCTGTGTCACCACAATAGCAGATTCATGCCAACTCCCACTGGAACTGGGTCAGCACCAAATGTGTTTCACTTGCTTACTATTGTGCTGTAAACACACCCTTATCAATCCCAAACTCCACAACCACATTCCGAAACTCTGTCTGTATGATTTACACATGCAGCACTAAACCAACCAATACTTAACGAAGAGCATTCTTAAAGAATTTCAAAGGCAAACTTTAAGTACATGTCAGTGGAGTTTCGACAGTCGGGAATGAAAATAAACGACGTGACAGCAGAATGATGCATAGCGTCACACATGCTTTGCCTTGTCAATTTCAGCAGCTGCCTGTCAGTGCACACGTGGACAGACCTGTCAAGGAAGTTCCACTGGAAAACAACATTCACCTTTTTGGTTCATGTGCAAACACACTTAAAGTCACGCACTGCAGGGTCATGAACGAAGCCAAAAATCCACCTATTATTGTCAGGACCTCAGCACTATCCAGTGCATGCAGACATGCATACAGATACAGATTTTGTTTTATATATCTAACAGTCATCACTCTGCATAATCAGGCCTTCTTCTTCACACTTTTACCTGCTAAATAACAGTCTCATGAACACAGCAGATTCAGCAGTATCTTATCCAGGCATACCTCTTTTAAAAATGGTAACGTCCCATCTGCTGTTTGCTAAACAACACCTTTGTCATCACATCAGCAAATTCCTCTCGATGCAGTTTCTTCACCTCTCAATATTTGATGTGTTGCAGAGACAGCTGCTGTCAAATCCTAGTCCTTAGTCCTGAATCTACAGCACATCACAGCAGAAGGTTCCTTGCAAAAGTGTTGGCTGCTGGGAATATGTTAGCCATTTACCACCGCTGCAAATGCTGGAGTCCCCCATGTTTAGTCAGCTAAATGAGCTAACAGGCCTGACCAGTGCTGCAGCTCGACACATTAACTTGTACAGTGCACAGCAGCATCACAGAGAGAGGAGGGGAGGACAGAGACATAGAGAGAGAGAGAGAGCGCAAGTAGAACTGCTTTGACTGCAGAGTAGGCAGGGCCAGCATTGTGTGTTCTACTTCTTAAAGCAGCATTATTAGAAAAAGGATAGGAAGGTGCTGATTTGAGCACACAGTGACTATATAGGGCCTCTAAATAATTAAAAGACTGTAAGAGGGGCAAGAATAAAGATGCCTGAAATCAATCTAGACTCACAGAATATGTAGAAATAGTTGACTTCGAAGGTGAAAGAAAACACTAAGCACAAAATATGAAAAACCAACATACCATCTAAAACAAACAAAGTAAGATGCATGAGCAGATGCTCATAAATAGGGTAAAGTGGAAAGGTAATAAAGGATAATACAGACAGAATAGAAACTAGATATTTAACACCATTTCATAGTAAGAGTTGTGTCAAGGTACTTTATGTAAAGGTAAATGCCCCACAATATAGAGAAAGAACCCCAGTGATCCAGCCCCAGGGACAAGAACGTAGAAAAGAGGAACAACTTTTTAACAGGAAAACACAGAGGTGGATCACGGATTAGTAAGAACCATTGAAATCATGGATAGTGAAAGCAAAAAGAGAAACACAGGGCCAGAATAACACTTTCTTTCCAAACATGTATTTAGCACACAAACAAATTATCCCACTGTAACCTGACAGTATCACTTACATTCTTGAGCTTTCGACTGCCGTCACTTCCCCTGGAGAATGAAACACAGAGAGAGACAGACAGAGGAGGTAGTGAGACTTCTGGTTCTATTCAGTGAAGTGCCTTACATAAAGATAACAGCAGACAACTTCAAGATGTGCCATCTCCCACATATCTATGTGAAACAGCAGAAAAAACTAAACTTTGTGAAATATAAGAATCTGCAGTAACTGTAGCCCACGCACAGAAAGCTAACATTTTGGCAAAACCTTTTATTAACAGTCTTAGCAGCTGAATAACTGCTGAAATAGAAAGGAAAGAAACACTGAAATTTAAAATGGTAACTCCAGAATTCACAAAGAGAAATACTTTTTTAGTAGATAGAAGAGACACGTGCTATAGTGGTAGCCTAGTGAGTTGACTGCCAACTGATCTCTGGGAGGTGGAGCGTCTCTAAGAGAACACCACAGCGGAGGCCACTTAGCACCACAGACGCTGCCAAAATGAAATGATGTGAATCTTGCGGATTACCACGTAAGCTATAAATGGGAAGTGGAATCAAGCAATTGTAAACCTGACTAAAATGCACTCATGTTGTAGAAATACAAATTTCTAGGCTGAGAGGTGAAAAACACAGACAGAGAAAACAAAGGCTAAAACACAGACACATACAGGAAGTGTGAGACTTTGTTTTCTTAAATAGCATCAATCACATAAAATCCACAATCTGCCTTTTCTTAAGCTGTGAAAGACACGTGAAGCCTGATGAATGGCGAAAAAAATCTAACAATGGATAAAAAAAAAAATGTTCTTTTTGATAACAAAAAGAAAAAAAAACAGACAACAAAAACATTTAAAAGTATTCTTAAACTAGAGTTGATTGCAATTATGTCCTGCCACAATCTTTGTACCTGGATCAGCGCAGCATGAGAGGATCACAGGATCAATAAAAAGTTCAAATTGATGCTTGATTAAACATATTAAAAACAATTAATTATGGGAAACTCATATTTAGCTTAAATGTTACAGTTTTTTAAAATTAAAAATAGTAACCTTTAATTTGGAAAAAAAAGCATTATGGATGGGAGGGATACCAGGAAACTATGTATAGCCAAGACGTGAACACGAATTAGACTGGAATTATCTTTTGCTGGGCTGCTTATAGGCAAATGTAGAGGGATTCAACCAGAGATGCTTGCGCGCTTCATCTTTTCATGTAGTACACTTGTTTTCATCTACAGTATATTTCCCAAGACTCCAAAGACTGCTGAACCAACCCATTTGTTTGATGTATAAATGCACACAGCATTTTTATTTTTTATTTTATTTGGTGCCTTCGTAAACATCTTTACGAAGGCTCTCAGCTTAACATGTCCTTACTATATATATATATTGTACTTCCAGGGATTCAAAAAGAAAGGATAAACAAGGACACTAAATAGCTTATCTTGTACTTATATACAGGATTTTCTTATGTGGGGATTTCAATGTTACAGGTACAGAACACAACTATTTTATGCCATAATTCATACAACACATCCTGAGACTCGGCTTAACTTAGGCCAACTCATTCAACATGCAAGTGACACTCAAAGTTGGGCTTTGAATGGCAGCAGGTACATGAGAAACAAATAAAGGTGGAGAAGGTGAAATGAGCTTGAGAGCATGAACAGCAACCCCTCCCTCATCATCCTCTCATTCTGTCAGTTGACTAAATAAACATGGAGACAAGTACCTTTCCTCTGCTGTTAGCTGTAAGTGCACAATCAACGGACAAATAGACATTCCACAAGGTATTAGATCATATTAAGAGGCCCAAGCTAATGTAAACAGCTGTCATATTCTTACATTTTTCCTGCATGTTTGTCTTTGTCGTTTAAATGACAAAATGTATTTAATGTAAAGGCTAAAAATAGATAAACTAGTAATGATATTGCTGCTTATTCTTTTCTCTTACATATGTCAAATGTATACTAAGCATGGGTATATACAGTAGTTCAATATCAATTTTGTAAAAACTGATATAAAGTAACTTATAGCTGAAAAAACAAAAACATTTGAAAACACCTTTACAAATTGGCTAGCTAGTCATTTCTGAAAAAATTCTCTCACGTGATTAGACTTTATAATCTGGCTTTGAAAGTCATAATTTATTATTTACACTATATTTTTTGTTAGACATAACTACCAAGACATTTCCCTCTATTAGCTCTATGTTATGTGATGATAGTAACATTATTCTTTCTGCTTATGAGTTAATGTTTATTTATTTTTGATGAAAGCATTAAATGGTTTCCATAATTACTGCCAGTGGCATTAACTTAGCCATAATCAGTATATTTACAGATAATGCAACTGAGGTAAAGATTTAACCTGTGTTTTATATTTTACAGCATTTCAAAATTTTCTGTGAAATCCACTAGACTGCTGAACAGAAACACAGCTGTCATCTCCTCTCATCTCCACTACCTGGCAAACCATTGCTTATCCTGGAAAATGAGCCATGACCATCAACAGGAACAGTAGAATTCTATTCCTCAGCTCACAGTGCACTACAATCTGTTTGTCTGAGCCCTAGCTGTCCAAAGTTTTCTAGAAGAGTAAAGGTGTAGAAAATAACCTTCTATATGTGAGAGGGTTACATACGCACCAGATGAAGTGCAGGGCTACTTGAACAATGAAAGCAAAGTTCCATTTTAACATGTCAATAGAAGCAATGGTGTATTGAGTAAATATGAATCCAGATTGCATCATTTTTAATATACTACTGCCTGCATGTTTTTCAAGATGCTATTAAACAATCAATGACATAAAGAGAAAAAAAAAATCACCCTGTGGCATATTAGGTACAGGCTCACTATGAATGCTAATGAGTTGCCCAATTTAATTGTGTTGTTACCCAAGGCTCTATCCTGGGCCCCTGTTCTTTATTTCGATATATACCTACATGTTTCTTTTTAACCACATCATTCAAAACCAGTTGTCAACAGTGTTATGAAAATGACACAATTATATGTCCCTCTTCATCTAACAATCTTGATTGGCAATTTTAGACCCAACATTTCTTACATTAACTAAATTATTATACTTGTAGATATGTGCACATGCCGAATCAAGAATAAATAAACAGAGACGCAAACAAAATAGAGATGCATTGCCCCATCTCCAGAAGCACCTTTAAAACCCTTCTGTGAATGAAACCTTGGTAATACACAGCCAGCAGACAGTGCATGCCAAAAACGCTGAAACACCCACATATTCACACAAACACATATACAGTATGAAAAGCTAGATGCAGTTGGCTTTGTTACCAAGCAACAAAGTAGGAGTCATGGTTCAGTGTGTGATGCACACCCTTGTGTTTTATTTGGACAGAGACCAATTGTGTCTCACAGATATGTCATTGTTGCTTCACTGGCACAGGCTCATGCAAACTTCCATTGACTCCCGTCTACTTATTTGTGTTTCAGTGAACTGCTTGATTGTCTGATCCAGAGAATGACAGACGGGTTACTGACAAAGTGAGACAAAGAAAAGCACAACCAGTGTTTGAGACAAGCAGGCTAAAAGTGTTCACCATCACCATCTAGTGATATAAAGCATTTCCAGCAAAGAATTTTGGGAAATACAGGGGTTTTTTTTGTCTTTTTGTTTGAAAATTTAAACCTCAATGTGATAAGAATAATTAAAAAAAACCAAAAAAACGTTTAAACAACTGTCATATAACAACAGAGAAAAAATATCTCCAAAGGTAAATGTGGAGATATTTACCTTCTGAAGCAGAGAAACATTTAGGAAAATTCCATTCACCAAAGCTTCACTTTACTATGAAAGAACAGCACCCTCACTGTTTTGTCGAGAGATAAAAGTTGGAGTCTTGTGTAAATAAATGTCAAAGCTATAAACAATTTAAAGCTCACATTAGTAAGTTTTATTTTAAAATTGTCACCTTTAGCTAGTGCCACAGTAACAGTGTCAACAAATAGAGCGCAAAAAACAGTAAATTTTTTATCATCTATGTATCTATGTTTTACCATCTGGAAAGCATCACATTAGACTTTTATGCATACAGTATATATGGTAAAACCTACACAGTCAGGTCTGCAGGGCTCAACTTGTTCAAATGGTAGATATTATCTGTGGAACATAACTCAAGTGGTCGAGTCTTACTTGGCTGTGGGGCGTGTTGATGTGTCCTGCAGGTCTCCAGGGTCAAAGAGCTGGGAGCCCTTCAGTCCTAACTCCTCACAGCCACGCAAAAACACACTGAGGTTGTCCTGTAGAGCGAAAGCACAATTTCATTAGGATAAATACTAGGAGACAGAAAGAAAAGCTACATCAGATAAACCATGCAAGACCTCAACTAATATACACTTTCTATTATAATTACCAAATTTTATTATTCTATTATTCTATTCTAAATGCAAACTCTGCAGGAAGGACCATATCATTTAACAATGAATATACACTGAACTACTCGAAACATGTGAGTCACACAGATGAGACAGATCACTTATTGACTTAAACATTTAAATCAACATGTTGCCTGGCTCATTATTTCATAATATCAAAGTTCATCTAAAAATAAAGGGAATGAATATACAAACCAATGTTAACTGCTAAAAGTGATTCTGTTGACACAGTTCTAGCCCTTCTGAGTATGTCTACTTCATTTATTTTCATTGGCATAGTAATCCCCCCCAGTTTTATATTTTCTTTTCGATTAAATAGACTGAACTCCTGGTAGAAACATTTTTGCACACTAACAGCTAAAGAGAGAAAATGTCAACATTCTCTTAAATTATCCCACATGAACCATGTCCCACAAACATTTCCAAGGTCTCTGTCAGCCAAACAAACTGAAATGACCAGATACTTTCTTTCCTGCACAGAAACACACACAAACAAGGAGTCTCGCCATAAAAATCAGGATACCTGCTCAACAGAAATGTGACACCATCAGGTTTTGTGCCCAGCTTTCGTACATCTCATCTCTCAGATTACTCCAGCTTTCGCTCTTGACAGGTTCCTCTGTTCAAATATTTCCTGCTTCTTGTTTATCGGCTTCTTCTCGAATCCTTCCTTCCTTCTCTCCTCAATGTTTTACTCTGCCCATCGTCTTAGTCCTTCTCCCTCGCTCTCCTTTGCTCTCTCACAAACTCTTTGTTGGACGCAACCTGAGCCAGGCTCTCCTCTCCAGTTCCCAGGTTCTCCCTCTCTCTTTGTTTCTATGTCTCTCAGTCTTTCAGAGGGCCACAACCTAAACCCTTTTCTCCCTTTCTCTCTCAGGGTGTCACCATTTCCTCTCCACCCCAATTGTCCCAAACACACTCTCTCCCTCTCACATGCCAAACACAAACACACTGTGCTTGTATACATGCGCTTGCACAAAATGCTGCTTTAAATAAACTCTTTTTGGAATATTCAGACACATAAAACTGGGAGTGTTATTTATATGTACACACTACCAAGTGTAAAATTAAAAAAACATGCACACTTGCATGCACTTGTTCTCACGATCCTTTTCCAACTGTAGCAAACTACCCCTCCAAATCCACCCTGCAGCTTCCTGTGTTTTTGGGACAGTGCCATCTCTGCTCTCCTGGTGAGGCAACCCCACCCAAAGATATACACACTTACGCTAGGATATCTCTCTAACAGGACCAGCAAGGTCTTTTTGAGAAATTTTACTTCTGAAATGACACACCTGCCGCAGGATTAAGCCGATCATGGTCATATTAAACTTCAAAACAAAGGGTTTTCACATCAGCTGCATTCGATTAATACCAGTATTTATTTTCCAGATACTAGAAATGAGTTAACACTTGGAACAAGGAATCATCCAACTCACAAAGGAGGAGGATTAGAATTTTTGTGAAACATACTCTAAGAACATGATCATCATACTGATGTAACACAGGGAAGGCAGCATGGTTTATTTTTCCCACACAAATAATATCTTTAAACAGACATAATGAGTCTACTTTGAGCTGTTGCCTAACATCTGAAATTGCAGAAAGTTGAATATGAGACCAAATACAATACAGATCTTTAAAAAAAGAACCAAGAAGCATACATAGATATGATTAATTATCACCTTTACAATAATTAACAATGACAAACATTGTAATATCCTTTGCTAGATTTAGATATGATAAGCTGAGCTGAATAAACAATGATTGCATTATCCAACTCAAGTAAATCACAAGATAAACTGTTGCATATATACAAAAAGCATTGCAAACAAGGGAAGTGTACAACTACTTGACTAGATGTTGCTGTGCTTGCAAGTTGGCAGCATAGAAAGTAACTGGCTAAAATAATCATCAACATTTTACCCATGTACTTTCAGGTTAACAGTTGGTTCTGCAATGTTTTTAGAGAGCTGCAGCCAGAGCAGAGAGCTCTCTTGCTCTGTGACAGGAAGTCACAAACAAGATGGAAAAAAGACAGCTCAGAAAATCACAGCAGTTATGCATTATTTTTGTAGGCTGTATCACCCTAAACTGCTGAATGACCCTTTGACTAAAGGAATGCATAATCACATTTTTCACAGGTGTGTGTTAACCTATAAGCAAAGATAATGGCTGCTGCAAGCACTGCTTATGGTACTCCCACTTGGCAAGTAAACTGTAGATTTGTGACTTCAATGTTGTGCATAACACAAAGTAACACACATTTCTGCTGCAGGTGAAATGTTTTGGTTACAGAATAATGCAATTAATGATTTAACCTGGTTGGTAAATACAGACACATACATACACAGTATTTCTATAAACCGTGTCTCATCTTGTCAATTATCTATCTATAGTCCATCCATCTATAGTCAGGGGCGGCAGGGGATATGGTAGTGTGAAAGAGGAACTTAATCTTGTTTCCAATTAAGCAGTTTCATCCCACATTTTTCTCTGTTTAGTTCCCATATCATGTAGTCTGGAACCAGACTAAATAACAATAACAAAAGGGGATTTATCCGGCTCATTTGTTAGCAACTAACATGATAGATAAAGGGGTAATTTAGTGGGTATTTAGAAAGAGTGTGTGTGTGCGTTTTTAAGGAAGGGAGCATAACTTTGTTCTGATATGCAGGTCCTTGCCACAGGAAACTGGGTGTCTACCACAAAGAAATGACTGACAGCTGAATGTGTTAGAAGGAGGACTTGATGTCTGGAGGTAGACTCAGAAATAAAGCCCCTGTCCACTCTGTCCATTCTCAAAATCTCAGCATTGTGGTGAAATTAGCATGAATTAGAATGGAATGTAAATTAATTTTACAAACATCAGAACATATATTCTTTAGCTAACACATTGGTCACATATTCCGAGACGTAAAGGTCAAATTAGTTTTATATGTTTGGATTTCTTCAGACTTAGCCTTCACTGGAATTTGATTAATTTCCTAATTAGAACAACAACTTTCTCAGGGAAGCGGATCAGAGTTTAAGGCCTGATGTTGGACAATTGTTTTTGTCCCTTTCAAGAAAAACACTGCAAAAGACTTGGTAAGCCACCCACAGATCACCTCAAATATCCAAATATGAAATACATTTTTCAGAGCTATCAGTCATATAAATTATTCTAATGCTGCAAAGTTTAATGTGGCTCAGTTTTTACTGCAGTGGTGAATCAGGTTTACAGATATTCTAATGACAACAGGATAATTAATTTTGCTTCAAACTGAAAAAAGAAAGTCTTCAACTTGATCAAGACGAAATTTTGAGTTGACAGCATACACTTTTATATTTTTTCAAAAATGAGTCATAGAATTTTTAAAATTAATATGCAAAATATGTAAAATTCAAATTGGAAGGCATTTATGTAACATACCAGTGTTGTTTTTTCCCCACTTGCATTATTAAAAATAATATAAAACACTTGATCTAATAAATGTCATGTCTAATGAAACACCTGTTCAAGCAGATTAATTACTACTATTCATATTAATTAATTACCACTACTCATCTTGCCAGGAGATCACCGTTGCACGTCTATTAACACACTATAAGACATGAGCATGCCAGTCAACCCAGAGATGCCTGGGATAAGAATCTGCCACAGCCAGCGAACACTGACCTATACAGCTCGACCTGCCAAAACACTGAGGTAGCTGCTGTGATTATAAAACAGCCTAAACTCCACAGAGACTCATTTTCGCATTAGCCCCCAAACAGGAAGAGGAAGGGGGAGTAGGCTGTGTTTTATTACGATGGTCCAGATAACAGCAGCCCCCTTGTTTATGTATTTCTCACCTCACTAATCAAAGCCAAGAGGAAGAAGAATCCCTGCAAGGCCACAGGAACTTAAAAGCTATGAAACTTTGTAAGTATAACGAGTTACTTTAGTCAGAACATATACATCCAGCCGTGTTTTTTGTTTTCTTGTTTCAACTTTTATTATATATTATCCTCTAGCTACTAGTATAAACAGGCAGTCAATGGGTTACTGATTGTCCCTTTGAGCTAATTAGTAATGGTTGTGCTGTGTTTTTTGACCTTTAAGTGTCTACACCTGAGGCTAATTCGATTTCTTTTTATTTATAACTTTGGGACATGGAGTAGCCACTAGTGGACACTAGTAGCCAACAGTACTGTGGGAGGAACCCAGAGGAAGCCCATGTAAGCAAAGGAAAACATGCTAACTCTTCACAGAGACAGGCCTCAGCCAATGAGAAAATGTGAACCCAGAACTGTGATGCAACAGTTCTAGCTATAGCATCACCAATGCACCAGAGATACACTATGTGGACAAAAGTAACACCTCTTTAGCTGTTTGTACAAACAGTCTCAATTAGAGCCTGCTATTGAAACTCCTTCTAAGTATTCCACAATAAACTATGAGTTATGTTATTGCAAAGTGGAAGTGTTTAGGAACCACAGAAACTCAGCCATGAAGTGGAGTCCATGAAGTGAGCAGCTTCTGCAGGTGTTTTATGTAGGTGTTTTATGACCGTGTAAACGGTCATAAATAGATTAATAACCAAAAAATCTTCAGATTACAGATTGTGGTTTATATCATCAAAAGGCAGCAAATAAGCTTAAAAATGCTCATTTATAATATCCCTTGTGTTACAGCTTTTTTCCCCTGTTCTCTGTTGAGAAAAATAAGACAGGAAATGAAAAGTAAAAACTCCATCATCAGATACTGTTGGTTTGATGCTCAGCAGAAAAGCATCTTTGAACCCTGAAAAAAAAAACAACCATCAGCTGAGTGGATAAAATATATCCACTCTGCTCAAGTAATGCAACAATGATCCAAGTACAGAGGTTTGAAAAATCCATCACCTATTACTTTATGGTAGAAAACATATAGTGAAGACAGTGTAATTATCCAACGCTCTTTAAAAGTCAGAGCACTCAATGGCAGCTATTAGTGGCACAGTGAGACAAGAGCAGCCATTCCGCCCCAACCACGGCCTCCATGCCTCATCTGTGATGTTGTGATCTAAATAACTACATATTTTTTGTTGCTGAAGTACCAGAACTTCTGTTCTAAACTGCTATCATAGACAATCATCACATTTAATTCAGAAAATCCATTTTATTAAGGAAACATTCTGCCAGAGTTGTTTTCTTAATAAAACACATCAGTGTAAAGTATAGTTAAATAACTGATGATGCAAAGCTTTCACAATGACACAAACAGGGCAAAGCATCAGTTGTTTTCTTATCAATACAAGAATAGACTGCCTATTTCTTAAATACAGTGATATTTGCCAAAGGCTCAAAATAAGTCATATGCATTTTCAGAATGACTCTAATAAAACATAGTTTTAATTGTCACTTTTTTTTAAACTTTTACCTCTTGGTGTTCTATGTTTACAAAAAAAGGTGTTAAATTAAACGTGAATATAAAAAAAATACAAAGACAGCCTGAAGTTATACACTGACAAGCTATTCATGAAGGGAAGAGAGATGGAAGTACATGCTATCAACTTTCACTGTGACTATGTTTACATGCGAGTGCTGGTCCTGAAAGGCCACTTCATCCAGATTAAGGTCTAAGGTCGTTATGAAAGAACTCTACTGTATTGCACTGTACTCAGCTGGAAAGTATCAGTGTCCGGATCAACTTCAATTCACAGACTCTCATTCAAAGCAAGACCCAAACTTGGGATTCTTCAGTAAAACCACAGACAACAATGAACAACTTCCATTTGAGGTTTTGGAAGCAGGAATAGGTTTCTATCATCTACATCTTTGAAAAATCCTTTTGGTTTTGATGCACCTAACCAATACTAATGTTGAGGCAGTAAATGACTTTGGGATATAAAATCCTCAAGTGGATTTTTTGTGTTCCTGCAATGATCCAGTATATTTCATAGCCAAGGGCTCTCAAGATTATCTGGTTCACTGCAGAACTGTACAATAAGTAAGCTGTTAAGTACTGAGTGTCACACGCGACTGCTAATGCACACTTCGGCTGTTGTGCACCACAGCAACAAACATAATCACCATCTTAATACAAACCAAAGAAACAACTTAATGTAACATAAACTTCATCTAATTCACATCCATAACTTTAGGATACTGAATTCTACTACTACTGCTACACAGCAACTTTTGAAAAGCAGACTTAACAACACATTTTTTACTGGGAGATTGTATCAGCTCACCCAAATTCCACAATGACACAACAGTTACTTGGGTGAGGGAGAGGGGTGATGAATAGAAGAAAAGCCATTTTCTTACAAGCTGTTATTTTACGGAAAATTTGTTTCATATCTTTATTTTAATCAGCAAAGTGGGTGACAGAGTGTTTGATGGTAACTGTGGCCTACCCCAGCTTCCTCCTACAATTCAAAGAAATTTATATTAAGCTGACTGGTGATGCCTGAGAATGAGGGGAAGATAAAGATCTTGAAACATATGAAAAAAGTGATGTATGAATGTATAATTAAATGTGGCCTGTAGTCTAAAGACTTTGAATATGACAGCAAGTTTTGATATTAGACAGCTTTGAATCATAGTAGGACAGTGTGACAATGAAAGAAAAAGGAGCAAACAATAAAATGGTTAAAAATACTCAAGAATAACATCTTCTCGTCTTCAGTTTTGGTTAAAATGCTGGAAATCAGTCTAAAGAATGATTCCAAAACACTTACTAGGCCAGCAATTGGTGTTGGAAGTCTGTTGATTTTCTTCACCAGTCCAGGTCTAATTGAGCTCAGCAACCTGACAAAAGACGCATAAAAAAAACAGAAGAGTTGTGGCTTTAAAACTTCTTTTAATGACAAGCTGACTTCAATACTTCAAAGCATGCATTTCAAAGTTGAAACCTCGCTAGAGCAGAATGAAATAACTGCAGGCAAAATACATGAATAGGTTTAAACTGTGGGTGTCTCTACAGAGAAAAGAAAGGGGAATCTAAAGGGATAAAGAAACATTTCTGAAACTCCCCTGTGGCTTCTGGAACGTCTATAACGACGACGCATCCTAAATCACAGTGGAGAATCGTTTCTGCTCCTTTCACCCACTGGGATCTGTTAACTAGTTCCAGTAAATGTTATATCACAGGGAAGCACACATGAGTAGGTTTGTCTTGGTGCTGTCATCTCTCATCAGACCTACGCCGATGCAAAAACTTTTTGGCGGGAAGTGTACAGTACATTGCATTCCTCAAACTCTGCCCGCTTATCAGCCATGAACAAGCAGTTTCAGCATTCCCGCCTCTCTCTCCCTTCCTCTCTGTCTCCAGTTTCATCTTTTGTGCGTGTTTTCATCAGAGGAAGCGCTGTAATGATTCTCCTCTATAAAGGAAAAATCCGCCCTTGGATACGAGGTATTAGATATCAACAGTCTTATGGTGTTCATAGTATTTCAGCAGGTATTTTGAGATGAAGTGCTGTAATTTACCTTTTCAGTGAACTCTCTTTCCCTCAGCATGCCTCATGTACTCCTACTTAAGTTGAAGATTTCCTGCTACACTGTATATTTCCAAGAATAATTCTGAACGACCCCAGGAGAAGGCAGTTCTTAATCCTACCTACATGCCAATATATTAAGATGTGTAGGTGGGGAGAATGAGTAATGGCATCAGAGAAGACAATATTTTCACTCGGAAGATTGCCTGGAATGTTAATGTTTGTCTGCTTTTTTAAAATGTATGACTTTGTTTACAAACATTTTTGGGGGAAATGGTTTTCAAATCCCACCGTGGCTTTGATGGAATTATTCAAACTTATATGCCATTAACATGGTTGAACTGTGAGAGACGTGTCCTCTATTATCAAAACAAAGGCCCAGTCAAAAGAAATCTAGACGCATAAACACATAATCTTATGAGTGTGTACAGGGACATTTCCTAATTCTTTGAATATCAGGAAAATGAGGAAGAGGTTGGAGAGCATTTAAACTGTATGATTCAATCAGTTCTCTTCTCTACCTGAATTATATGTAAATGAATTACTTGACTGGTTGTGCAGTTTTGGGGCCAAGAGGATGTCATATGCTCCAGTAACCAAGCACTCACAATTTTGATCACAGCTCTTGCCAATGACCTCTATAAATGCACTGTTTCAATGATCCCCAGTCTGCAATCAATCTGCTACAGTGGCTACAGTCAATCTGTAGCCATTTACTCACAAGATTTCCCAGACATTGCACGACTTTCCATTTCTCCGACAGCATCTGTCACTTTATCTCAGGACTTAATCTTATGATGCCATAGTAATACTTGCATTGCCACTTTTAATCCAGCACAAATGGCTCAATTAGTCTTTATTTACTTGGTTGTAATTTTTTTCCGCTTTTGTCAGTCACTTAGAAAGCAATGTCAGGCTTTTATTTTGAGCCTTACAGTACTACTGCCCGTCTAAGTATTCTATGATTTCCCAGAAATCCCCAAACCAGTGGGCACACTGGTAAATTGGCTCTGATATCTGTATTCACAATAAAGACAGCACAAACGCTGGGTTCGTGCAACACTGGCAGCAACTGGAACGTGGAAGAGGAAAGTGCAAGTGCATGTGAGTGTTTTCAGTCTCGTTTCAGCACCTCGACTCAATATGAGTGGGTATACCAGTTCAAGAGTCAAACTAGAGGACAATTGAACCGGACGCCAGTCTTTCTGATCACTGGACTACACTTCAAAGTACTTGAAACAAAAACCTGCTTGACTGCTACTGTTCTTTCTATTCACTTTAAATAGTGTGTGGTTATTTTACGTTTACACTTCCTCTTCAAAATTCATATAACCAACCAGAGCATTGTGATATTGAAACAAATACAGTACCACTATAAGTATTAAACCAAATAGCATATGTACAATTAAATTACAAAAACATTACAATGAATTGGTAAGATGACTAATCACTGAAAACTATTCAAGAATAATAAACGTACAAACAAGAGATGTGTAACATTCTGCTACTACATTATAAGAAAAAAACAAAACAACAACAATAACAAATATAGTCACAACTTACTCGCACAGTAGTATTCCATTCTCCAAACCTCCTCTGAAATCCTTGTCACCAAAACATCTTCCTGTCACAGCCTGCAGATGGGAGTAAAAGAATTGAGTTAGCAACATATAACATGTAAAGAGGGCTTCAGGTTAAAAGAAAATTAAGAACGAAATAAAAAGTGCACCAAAAATTCTGTTTAGTGGCATTCACTGCTGAAAACCAAAAAGCAACACTTATCAGCACACCTTTTAAATCTTTCTTTGAACTGGATAGATTGTGTGGAGAGGTGCACAAAGACTTCTCGGACATATATCAAGTCCCTCTCAAGTCAACAACGCTAAACGCTAACAAGCTTGACATAAGCTGCAGTCATCCCAGCCAAGTGGCTCTGGCAGGCTAATGTGGTGGGACAGGGGATTTATCGGGTAATAGTTGGTCAGACCCTCTGAGGAAAAAAAGCTGCCAGCTTGCATGTGCACGACTACTGTACATCATAAAACACGCATTTACTTGGACAAATATTGCATCACATATGTATGAATCTCAGATGTTGTGATATTTTGTTTCAGTTACTGTGAGAAGTGATGGATGTTCCTTACTGCAAGAGATTCTGGAGTCAACAAAGCTTCCTGAATTATTTTATTTCTATTTTAAAGCTCTTAAGCTTTTTGAGCTACTTTTATGTGTAAAACTGGTCAATGACAAACACATACATGCATTTTGCACAGACAGACAAATAGACAGATAGATAAAACACAAGCAATCTTATACAATACAATCTTTAGTACAACTCCAGTGTTGAAATAATTACCTCCTACTCCAAAAATCTGCTGTTGCGAGACTTTTAGGACCGAGCCTACTTAAAATCTATTTATTCCCACAAACGCTGGCAGACAGTTGGCGTAAAATGAGGAGACCCCTTTAGACTGCTCTTTTAAAAGCCAAAACAATTACAAGATTAAATTTCCTGAGAATTTCTTTCACATTTATTTGCACAGCTGTGGGGAAAAGAAAAAGCGTGGAGATGTAGAGTATCTGGCCTGGCTGGATCTTTCTGGCAGCTTCTTGGCTAGTTTGGGAACCTGGACCTCTTACAAAAGAAATGGACTGCTGTGTGTCAATGAGTGGGCCGACAGTAGGCCTCATTTCTACGAGAGGCGTGATGTTTGGTGTTCAGGAGAGGCAGATAAAGAGATAAGCAGTGAAAGGAAAGTGGCAGAGAATTTTTCACTTTGCTGACATTTAGCTATTCACTGCCACTATTCCATACTGCAGCAGCACTTATGAACAGGCCATTGTGTGTCTGGTGTTGACAGCACAAAAGCAATGAGTGAAGCCTGAGTGTGAGGCCTAAAAGTCTGCCTTACAGTGCAAACAGATGGTTCACAAACCCACACTGTAACGGACCTGCTCTGCACAAAGAACTAATATTTCTTGAATTAAACATGAATCGGACAAAGGTCTATTCTAAGAGTTAAAAGTTTTTTTCTAAAACATGTGTTGTGCCTAGACACTCTTTACAGACATACAATGCAGGGTAGGGGTGCATAAGATGCAGGATTATGTGCCAGGAAACCAAAATTTGGACCTTGGTTTTACTTTTTCTCCCCCACTCACTGTTTGATGTCGTTTTTACTCGCGGGTTAGGATTAGCCACTAACATCTACTTGGTAAGGTTTAGAAAAAATATTACAACATGTTCCTTTAAAAGCGTGTAAGTTGTGTAAGTGAGACACAAGGAAAATTTTACTTAATCTTAAACTTAATCTGCAAGCAGGGAATAGAGCCAGTTCGTTAGATTTTATTTGATTAACCTGCACAATAGCTGATGTGCAATATGCAGACTTGTATTTGCATTATTTTTCTTACAAATACCTAACAAATAAAAAAAATTGTGGGAAAATGGCACCCCACGATAGTGTTCATGGGTTGGATCTCATTATCTTTAAACTTAATTTGCACTGCTGTATAGTTCATGTACATACAGACATAAAGAGCAACCAATGTGCACCTGTGTGTTTATGCACCAGTGTGCATAGATGTGTCTAGGACCACACTGTGTCATAATGACATGCCCGCACACACGCACACTGCGATAACAATCCCATAAATGGTCCTGCAGTTGGAAACAAGATACAACATGTTATAGAATGAGGTTCTGTGATCCTCCTACATGCATTTTGTTACCTCTATAGAGAGCCAGGCTAGCTATTTCTCCCCGTTTCCAATATTTATTATTATCTGTTATAAAATTTACAGAAATTAGAGTGTTTAGAATGGTCACATCTAACTCAGGAATAAATCAAATAATTCCCCAAATGTTAATTGGTTTAGTCAAGCAGACAACTATCGATGTACAACATTTTCTTCATTGACTGCCAGTAGTAGTTGGAGTCACTTTGATTCAGGGTAAAGTTACCTTGCCAGAAAATTGTCTTGGCTCTTCGTGCTCACGCTCAACTTAAACAGTAAGATTAAATCTATTCCAAAACCACACCGAATAAATATTTTATAACACAAAAGATTCTTTTGTGAGAGATTTTACAACTAGAGGACAGCTAAATGATCCCACTATTAGCTAATGGCATTTTCATCCTTTATACAGTTGAGAATGAAATTTCCAGGTCTTACAATACTTTGTAACATACTGTAGTGTTGTGCATGAGAGATTATCCTTCCCAGGGGATTAGCGTTACTGAATAGCAATCCCAGGTTTCAGCACATTAAAAATAGCATTCCCTGGTTTGGTTCAAGACAGCAACATTTCATGGTCAGTGGACTAGACAGACAAAAACAACACAGGCCATTATTCTTTAAAATACAATTTAAAAAAACTTTCTATGCTGACTTATAATGTCCTTACAGGTGGTATTTTATGATTTCAGTGGAATACACATAAACTATCATAATTTCATGAAAAAAAGAAACAATGAAAAAAATGTTTAGAACTGTACGTGAATTTTAAGCTTTTTTGCCAAATCCAATAAATCCCACATTTCATTTTATTGGCCTTCAGTAGGTCAAAAATCCTCAGTGGAAACCAGTGTCTCCAAGGGTAAATCAATTAATATATTGCCTTTTGGGGTTCATGCACATTAATATCAATTACATGTTTGACTTCTGGCTACAGAAAGTTTTGAACTGTAGAAAATGTAAAGGGTTTGGTATCCTCATTATCCTGCTTTTCAGTTTCGCAGTGTCCGCACACAAGCCAAGGACTTTGATTCATGCACATCTGTGGCTCTAATAAGTGTCATTGTTAGAAGACACTCCTAACTCCTCTGTGACCCAAGGGAATTCTTAGTTTGACTGTACCATTTGTGCAAAATACAAAATCAAATGGACATATTAGGTAAAATACTTGTTGATAATGGGCATACCAGTGGTGATATTAAAAATAAAAATCATTATTTATAATAAGGGGCTCGCTATCTGCCTGGCCTTGAATCTCTGTTGCATCAGCTATTAAAATATTATTACCTGCAGGTTAATTATAAAGACACAGAAATCTACAAAAGATCATTTAAAGTGGGCAATAAAGATTTCAACAAAAACACTACTCACAGCAGCTATAATGGAAAGACTAATACCACAAAAACTATTTCCTGATCACAAAAACAAATATTCCGATGAGAACATTTAGAATTTAAAAGCTGTCAACGCAAAGATAAAGCTGTAAAGAGCTGGAAGCTTCTGGATATGAATGTGTTTTCTAACCCCTTCAGGGTCATATGAGGGTATTCAATTAAATACAGGAATGTGTTGCCTTTGTTGTTTTCAGTGGAATGTCGCCCACATTGTTTCACACACAATCGAACGTTGTTGATTGGCTTTACTTTCCTTCTTTTCGCTTCCTTTTCCTTCAGAAGCCCTTCATGTGTCCAGACCAAAGTAATTCTCATGGATTCATGTCTAGAGCACCCATTACTATTATTCTTACATCAACAAATAAAAGAAGTCCCTGTTGGTTTGGAAATGCATGAATGAAGCTTGCAGAGTCAAACTTTTGCCAAATCAAGTATCCCTGAGGGAGCATTGGTGTGTGTGAATCTATTTTTTACTTTGATGAAACGATTTCTGAAAATGAATACCCAATAAAAGGTCTCGCATGGAAACTCCCAGGAGACTTTGCTTTCATGTTCTGAGAGATAAAACATGTGAAGTTAGGAGTCTCCTCCACAGTTAAATCATATCTGACGGTGGACCACAATTTCAAAACAATTTACTAAAAAAATATCGCCAAGAAAAATGAAAAACTAGGAACGGCAGTCAAAACAACAGCTATATCAAAGAGCCTTCCATCAAACCATTGAGTCTAAGACTCTATCAGTGTTGGCTCCCTGTCTCAACCAGATTACTGCAATCCTTCCACTGTGACTGTCATCCAATGAAAACAAAGCCATTGCAGTAATCTCAGAGGCCTTGCTTTGGACCACTACCTGTCCCAAATTATCAAGTAATAGCTCAAGGTTTACAGAGAAGCTGTTTTTTGTGATTTGTAAAAGTAAAATATTACTTACATCAGGACCCTTGGGCAAAGTGTGATCGGCCTGTTAAAGAGCTGAAAGCTGCTAGCTCAGGAGCTGGTGAACATAAACAGAGACATGAGCTTCCAACCCACAGACTGCTTTATAACCACATGCCTCCTTTGTAGTCAAACACATTCTGCTTCACAGGATGTTGTCTTAAGTGTGTTGCATAATCCTGGTGGAATCCAACACTATGTGTTCAGGTCCAAGAACACATGTAAATACGTCTTCTGGCCTAGGGCCAGTAATCTTGTTAATTCAACTGGGCAAGATGGCCTAATCTGTAAATGCTTCTGATTAACAGAACAAAGGCAAGAGTATGTAACCTAGCAATTCACTAAGAAGTGCGGGAGGAACAGAAATAAACAATAATGCTGCTGCGTGATTTGTGACGTCTAGTGTCTTTTCAAAGCAAGCGACACAACAATAAAACCACTCAATGTGTTCAGTACTGGAGAATCTAAATCAACTTTCCAGGACAAGACAAAACACCATCTTGGCACAGAAATGGAGCGTAAACTGCCAAGTTTTTAGTATCATAAAAAGATAAAATCTTGCCTTTGGCTTTTTTGAAAATAAAGGACTTGATAAAAAAGGGAGACTTCCAAAGACAATAAATAAATACATTAAAAAGGAGTGAAATTACGAACATATGACTGTTCATAAGAGGAGCCTCAACAAGTTCACCCAAAGGTAAGGAGTGGTATCTAACTATGATTAGTCATCCAGACCTTTTCAGTGCCTGCCATCACTGCCACCATCACGGGGATCCTTCATTGTGACTACAGAGCCTTCGCTCTGTGCACAGTGTGCTGGCGTTTGTATAAATGGGAGAAATAAAAGGAACTGGGAAGTTGAACTGGGGTCGGGGTTGATCTGAGCAAGCTAGGTTAATTTCTCAATAAGCACTTTTACTTATGTCAAGTGAGATAAGTCAGCATTTGTGTATTTTTTTGTGCACTGTTTATCCAATGGAGCACAATATGTGAGTTTTTTTAATTGTGAAAATTAAGTTGAATTTTTTCCTCTGAACTTCAGACTTTCAAACAAAAAAACAAAACATGTCTTTAGCATTGAGCCAACAGTTAGCTGACAGTTGGAACATCTTTTATCCCACATAAAAGACATTTTGGAATAGCTCCTAATACAAGAGATTATAACTACATAAAGTATTATCTAGAAAAACCATCTGTTGTATTTAAGAGAATGTCACATAAAACTTGAACTTCAAAGTATGGAAAAAAAATCTATTTATCAACATATCATTAGGGATTTGCTAGAAACCATCATTTTTCAGTGTAAGAACGAGCTCCAAATCCTGTAACAAAGTCTAATTTCCAGTTAGCAAACTGAGGTACTTAAGGTATTTGGGGCCAATGTGAATCTGGAAAACAGAATAGCTTGTCCATCTTTGAGCCCCATGCCTAATCTTTAGCATGCATCATGAGGTTTCCATGAGTTGGCAGAGGTTTTATAAGATTTGGGATAATATTGGATCATGCCTCTGAAGCTGACATGGCAGCTCCCCATTAAATCACAACAATCATCAGCACATCCAGCCTTTCTCCATGTTAGACTGATCTGGAGACAGCGTCACCAGATCCAGTTTGCAGAGCAAAACAGCCAGAGGGATGATCAAACAAGCATGTTCACACAATCTAGCCCTAAATGCCAGTGACTAACAACGGTTTATCAACTGACACAAACACAGAGATTCATGGACCCCTATTGGACAACACATCAAAAAGCCTTCAGTTACCCAGGCTTCTACAAACCCATCAGTATATGTATTTGATGTCAGCATGTGTTTACAGGATGCAAACACCCAAGTTTTTTTCCTTCTTTTTGGCAGGAGTTAAGACAAATGGCTTTGAGGAAGCGGCTAAAGTTTTTAAGTCAATTGAGCCAAACTGGAACCGCAGTAGTGCTGCTGCCCAGCCTGGAGACAATGAACAAAAGAGTACTATGAAACAGGTATTAAGCAAGCAATGACAGTTAATAGAAACTAATTGGCATGGTATTATAGGAAATAGTAGAATCAGCACTGGAGTGCAACAGTCCAATCATAGAGCAGGAATGTTCAGTTTATCTGATAGATGAGTGAGTTTCATAGAGTAAAACTTGTGAATGCATACATCTTCAAAAGACCGCCCTGAACAAATGCAATAAAGACTGCTGTCAGAAGGAAAGCATTTAGGTACAAAACATCACTTAATTTTCAAACTCAAAGATAAAACAGAAAAAAAATATGTGTGGGACAGCATGTTATGCAAGACCTTTGTACCACACGCCGTAGGCAGCAGCAATGAATTATGTTGATTTATAGTCATGCAGAGCAAAATAAAGAGGGAAAGGAAGGCATAAATAAAGTGTGCAGTTCAAGAGAAGGAAAAAAAAAAAAACACTGAAACAGACCAGTTAAACAGAATAGTTTCAAAAGTGGTAGGAATCACCAGACGCACCACAATATGATAATATCACAATACTTCATCCATAATATGAAATAAATACATTTTGCTGAGTTATCACCTTTTTTCAAATTCTGTCCTTAAAAGTTAAACTTTGTCAGTATTGTTTGTGTCTAATAAGAAAGTCATATCACTTCAGTTATTTTTATTTTTTTTGCTGCAAAATTATATTGTTAAGAATACCAACACTGGCACTAAAACCTGCCATAAATATTGTTATAGATAGAGTTTATAAACGCAAGGAGGTTGCGGTCCTATTTTTACTTATGCGAATGTGCCTTTAGTTTGGAAGGTAGCTTTGTCAAGCTAAGTGTGTCCACTGTTGGATGTTTTTTCAGTTGAGTCAATTCAATTTCAGATTTATTTATCAAAATATCAATACCCTGAATTGGATAAGTGGAAGAGGATGGATGGATGGATGGGTGGGTGGATGGATGGGTGGAAATATTAAATATTTGGTGTCCCTGTATCGATAAATTTTTTCCACCCCCCCCCCCCCCCCCTCCCCCGAGTATGCAATAGATTTCCTTTTAAAACACAAACACTCTCAGCAGTACTGTCACATTTCAGTCCAAAAAGCACAAATGTTTCCAGGCACATGGTGGATCCTGCGAGAGTCATCTGGCGTGGGAAACCTACAAAACCCATGCTTAGTCATGTACTGCTCCTACTCAGCAAGACACACTGGTTTTCTCTGACAAGAAGTTTCATCACATTAACATGTTAGACTGCAGCTGTCAACTGACACTTGAAGAGCAATCGTGGTCCAGATAAATATTTAACTACAAATCTAGTTGGTTAAAAATTAAAAAAATGTGGTCAATCTCATGCTAAAGTGGAAACAGTAAAATGAAAGCTCACATTGATTGACCAAAAGACTGAAACTGCACATGAAACCAAAAATATGTAAAGATCAAGAATTGACAAAAATGTACTGAAGAAAACCCAAGAGCCACATCTCAGTTAGCATGTTTAATTTTGAATTTCTTGAGTACAATAAGTACAATTACAAAAAGAACAAGTGTGGAACAAGCCTCCTCTCTCTAAAAAGAAGATGGCAGCATGGCTTAAGCTTGCAAAGTAGTCTGAGCTGAATAAAACCTTTCTCTGTCCTTTGGACAAAGGAGAACTTGGACATAATGCAAAGGACAATCTTTGGTGAAAGGTCCAACACAGCATATTAGCACAAACAACTCATACTGTACTTTTCAAGTACAGTGGTGAAGGGGCGATAATTTTGGCTTATTTTTCAGCCACAGGACCAGGGCAGCTTGAAGTTACCAAGTTGACCGTTTATGTATAAGAACTCTAGAGTTAAATCTAAGGCCATATGTCTGATAACTAAAGCTTGTCTGAGACTGTGTCATACAGCACGATCCTACCACAAACACCAAATCTAAAATAGAATGATTCATATCTTTTGTTAGCCAAAGGGTCGCAAAAGCCCAGTCAAAGTCCAGACCTCAACCTAACTGAAAAGCTGTGGTGGGCCCTTAAGACAGCTGTGCATACATTATTGCCGGCAAACCTCACTGAAGATAAGCGATGATATAATGAAAAGTGGGCCAACAATGTGAGATACCGATAAAGTAAGTAATTCACATTATTGCTGCTACTGAATCATAGGGTGTACTTAGTTTTCACAGGACTGCATAGAATCCTTAAATAACTTTCGTAAAACTGCACATGCAAAGTGCTGACTCATTTAAAGGTGATAGATATGTCTTACTGTTATGAATTGTAATATGACACAGATTCAAAAAAAAGGGTTTATAATCCTGATTACATTATGACAGAGGTTTTTGATATTAACATTTGTTAGTCATCACTGTAAAAACACTGCAGCTCTTTAAAGACTGCAATTATTCTGATTTTTATGGAGATACGCTAGTGCTGGATACACAGAAGTCAGTTAACTGGAGGCCCTAGTTTTAAGATATCATAATTGAAATGTCAGAATATAAAACACATGTCCTGTTTGGTTCTTTCCAAATGCAATCAGGCTTTTTTCTGTCTTTCTGATTTTTTTCTTTGGTTTTCAGTGAGTAGAAAGTGACGCTCTCACTCAAAGTTAAAACAGCTTTTAAGTTGAAAGGTTTTCTCGTGTTAGGACCTTCATGTTTTTCTTTTTTTTAAAAAAACTGTACCTGAGTGCTGAGTGCCCCATGTTGGTGGTGATGCTGCTACATGTTACTGGTAATACAAATAATTTTCTACTCTTGAGACACTGGTCAACGCGACTGTCAATTTTAATAGTAACCAACTCTCCTTTTCACCCTTGCATACAAGCGCCCAACCGCTTGTCACCTGCTTTCAATTAGCAGGAAAAAGACAGACAAACACAGTCACACACACCAAATCTTTCACATTCAGCTAAACACCCTGTGACAGTAATTCCCAAAGACAAGTAGGTGAACTTGGAGTGTAGCAAGTTTTCCACACTTGGCTCAACTTTTGCATCTCTCTTCAACAGAGCAATGAATCAACTCCCACTCATGAGAGAGGTGACACATATGGCACAATATTAACAAAGTTAAGTTCACAGTTTAAACTAACATTTAATCTGTTGCCACTACCTTGTTAAGGGAGCATTCAAAAACTATTAGCTACTTTTAATTTACTAGTTGCACATGTCATCCAAGTTAGTTTGCTTTTCAAAGGGTGCTTACAAAAGATGCAGTCTTAGCCTTTCCTGCATCCATAAATCTTTAAATATATGGTGTCAGTAGATATCATTGGGAGTTAAACTCATAATGTCAACTGGAAACCATGCAAGCTGTGGCCTCTTGCAAAGTAAACACGTTGTCATCACATTTTAAATAGGTACATTAAGTAGGATTTTCCCTTTAAATTTCGAATATTTTTCATGGATTATGATAGAAATGTGGGCAATGCCAATGCAGCTGTTCATTTAATACCCCATAATGGTGTAAACAACGGTGTATAACAGCACAGGTTTATTCATTTAATAACCAATGACATTAAAAAGTATTTTACTTTTTTTTTTCTATGGATCTTTTTAAATTCAACAGCCATTATTATGTAAAACTAAGCATTTTAACCCATTAATCCCATTGGGACACGAGCAAGGAGAAAACTCGCTGTTATGTTTTTGTTAGTTCTTTAAATTTGGGTGTAAAAGCCGTTCTTTGGCATTTCCTTTCACATCAAAGATTAAATGCTGGATGAAAAGATGGCTCAGCATTCACATAAGCTTCATCAAAAGATATGTTTGACACTAAACAAGAAGGTCAAATTTCAAACATCTTAAGAATAAAGCATTGGCATTTAATATGAAAAAAACAAAGAAAGAAAGAAGGAAAGAAAAAAGAACTGCAGCTACCGTATTATGTTAAAGTAAGGGCTGAAGTACTACACAACACTGGAGAAACTGCAGAATAAATCGTTTGTGTAGCAAATTTTAAAGCTGTATGTGAGCGCAGTGGGAGAAAGATTTCTAACCAAGAGAGCAGAAAACAATTATGCTATAGAATAGCACAGAATAGAATAGAATAGAATAATCCTTTGATTGTCCCACAAGGGGAATTTGGTTGTAGCAGCAGCAGAAGAAAATAGGTGCTAGATAGCTAGATATTTGATGGTTAATATACCTACTTTACTTGATTTGTTTTTTGTTTTTTTATATTCTGGATTAACTATTCAAACATGTCTTTGAACAAGCAGGAAGAACAGGAGGAATGCAAACAAAATATGTTGTATTTATTAGGTTTGTAAAAACTGTTCCATTGAACCCTAAATACACCATCAAAAGTTTTCTTTTTACAAATTAATCTCTCTCATTGTGATTATTACTCAATGAGGAAAAACAGCTTACCAAGTGTGCCACCCACTCCCACACACCATTCACACACAAGACAGTTCCTTTTCTACTCAGGCATGCCCAGTGCTATTGTATATTTAGCTGTGAATAACAACAAGGGGGCTTTTCAAAGTGCTACAGTGTTTAAAATACCTAAAATTCTATTTAGTTTGTTACTCTGCTAACCCTTTAGAATGTGGCAGTATAACATACATTCAAACTATACACCTTGCATTAGAGCAGAGGAGACAGCTCTCTTCCAAACATGTTTTCCTAAGAGCTTTAACTGTCAGAATTCCAATGCCCAGTTCTCTTCTTTATGCCTCCCTTTTTCCTCAACTCTGGATAAGCCCCCTCTGATTAAACATGCCAAATTTCCTGCAAGTAAAATGGCAGCGCTGTGAGCTAAATGTTAGTATTCCAGCCAGTCCGTCCCATTTCCACCCAGATTAGATGATGGAACAATGTTTGGGTTGTGGATTAACTGAAGTCCTGGCCCCCAAAGATGCTCACTTCCACCCCAACTCCCTCCAGTGTTTTCTCCTCCAATACTCTTCTATGCTTGGTGGGTCTTTGAGTCCACATGAGGGGAAGATGTTTTTGTCCTGGGAATGACTTGGCAATTGTCAGGCTAAAAGACAAAAAAGAAGAGGGGACTAAAATGGACGAAGGAAACTCAGAGTAGAGTCCAAGGTGAGGTATATTATGAGATGACAGGCAGGTTTAAGTTGATTAAAATGTCCTGTTTTAGCTGCAAGATGATGCTGATATTTTTGGGTTGGTTGCCAGCTTCAGAAAGGTGCATGTGGCGAGTGTGTTTACACAGGCATAGGGATGAAACACTTCCTAAATCAATATTTAATTGTGTTCACAGTAGCCTAGTGGGCAATAGGCAGACTAATGCAGCAACACTTTTGAATGAAAGACGTTACAGTGATCCATTTGAGCCGACACTTAAAGAACATATAGTATACACTTATGGAGGATTTGTCTAAAGGCCTCACACACAACTCAACGAGGTCAGACCAAATTTAATGCTGAATTGTAAAGAAATCAGTCAAAATTCTTTACCAACACATCCATGAAGTGAAATATGTCACCGTTAAGGCTATAACTTGGAAATTCACATGCTACCATAGGTTAGAGCTTTGTAATGAAACACAGCCTTGATTGCATTTGGTAGGACTATTAAAGTAAAACTCTAATATCAATCCTACAAGTTTACAGTGTTGCTGCAAAGAGAAATGTCCCAACTGAGGGCAAGCAGACTCACTTTAATGCACTTATTAAAGAGATGGCACATACAAGACAGTAAAATACTGGCCCCACAAACAAGGTCCTTAGAGGACAACACAGGTGTGGGTGCTGTAACTGACATTTGATATGTGTATACTGACTCGCAAATATTTGTTCAACTGTGCCGTTAAAGTGCTTGGGAGAACAAAAAACATTGACAGCAGTAGAGGCCTATTTACTACTTTTGCAAGATTGCTCACATGGAGTATTTTAAGATAAGAGGGGGTTAGATGTCTTTTTTTGTCTTAAAACAATGTATCTTTGTTAGGTACAAAATTATGAATGTGAAATCTGCTTTTGATTTTTTTTAGAACTACAATTGAGAATTTAATATATTTCTATATTTGCATCTAGCCTTTTGGGTTGGACAGGGGCATACAAACCCTTAACTGTCACCCCAAAACTGGCTTGATGGGATGAGCATGAGTGAGAATAAACCTTCAAACCCCCCTCTACTCAGGAAATACTCCAGGGGCTTTTGAATTCCTCTCAGTGGCACAGATTCTGGCTCTTCAATTTAGCTGCTACAAATCCCCATTCTACTAACCCAGATCATGTTACACACATGTTGAGTGAAGTTAGACACAGCAAGCGAAAGGGTGAATTCATTTATAAAAGACGACTTTGTGAAGGGGAAAAAACATAATGAAGAAATGGAGTTCCAGTTTGTTTGACACAAACACCACAAAGTTGCTCACAATGAGTGACAAGAGTGATATGACCTTTGAGCTATAGTCTAGCCTTTCTAAGGCCAAGTACTCTGGATACAATATAGATAAAAAAAACAACCCAATAATGGTGGTTACTGAGGTTAAACATTAACCATCTCATGCAGAGCCATGCCTTACCATACCATGCATACCATACCTAGCTGAATTTTACTGACTGCTCCCCACAGCTCTGTAAGATCAGAAACAAAGAACCTCCGTGTCTATACTGGCCGTCTGACCTAAGCTTTGGAAGCGCTCAGGTTTTTACAGGGGCCTCTCCTAGTCTCCAATATCCTGCCTGCTACAGTTTTCCTGTGAATGACGGAAACATCTATCCAGTAGCCACACTGGAAGCTGTAGTAAAATAGACAGCCACTTTGGTCTTGGTCTAGCTGGATGGACATCTTGACGCCAGTGTTAGATCGAACAGGTTTTAATAGGTGCTTTTATTGAAACAGAGGGTCATTTAAGCTACCAAGTAAACATCTCCAATAGCTACTGAAAGACTTGACTCAGTGGTTAAATGTACAAAGACAGCGTGGTAAAGGCCTAAAACACTTTAAATGTATTAATGTATTAATGTAAACATATAGTTAAGAAATTGCTATGAGCACACTTGTTTTGAGACAGTTGTTGTTGTTTTTTCCACCCGCTCTGAAGTCCCACCCATCTGCTGTTCAAACCTTCTGTTTATAATGGGCAACCAAATAAAAGAAGGTCGTCTTACAAGGAAGGGAGCTAAAAAATGGCTGTTTCAGACAGTCTTAACTGAGAGGCTGTACAAATAAGAATTTAAACTGTGAATCATGCAATACCATTTTTAGCAGATCTAAAAATACAGATCTATATGATGATATGATTCTAACAGGGCCCCATTTTTTTTGAATGTTGAACTACACTTTTAAAAAAATATATCCAGCTAAATATATGCCTACACCCTCTAAGACTACCCAAACACAGATGAGTACTTTACACAAAGCATCAAAGACTACAAAATTCACAAATGCCACCCACTTTCCCACATCAAGGAATCAAACTTTCAATAGGTAACTGGAAGGTAATGGAATCCCTGTTCCCTGACAGATTCCCAAAGCTAAGCGCTTTTTTCACCCTAGGGAACATGGATGTTTGTCATTCCAAGTTAGCAGTGAGCTTCCACTAGGAAAATGAAACACTGAAGCCAAGCTTTCCTTTCCCAAAATGCACAGAAATCCTGCCATTGTACCTCTCCCCAGGGGTTCAGGGTGTTTTTTAAGAAAGAATCCCTGGACCAATACTGTAGTGTTCAAAGAGCAAAATAATGGACTATACTTCCAAAATTCTTTTTTCAAAGCAGTAGGGCTGAGAGCATTGTGGCTGTAATGTTCTCTTAAATATTAAAAATAGCAAGAAATAGCAAAAAAAGAAGTCTTATATGGGTCAATTCTGCTGTTGATATAATACAGACAGACAAAATATTGGAGATAACACATCTCAGATTTATCTTTTTGGCACTTACGTCATTCCATGAATTGGATGACTAGCTCAGTCACATTTGAGTAAATTACTAAAGTTAATCATGTTGAGCTGCGGGTGGGTCAGTCCCTCAAAAGAAAAAGAAAAAAGTAGCAAACAAAAACAAAAGACTAGAACAGTTTTTGTACATAATAAGTATATATATATAATTGTGTGAGTCGGTTTCTAGACTGTGGTAAACAAATCTTAAAATCTGTAATATTACAAGATATGGAAATCATCTGTTTTAAGAAAATGTAGATGTTTGTGCCAGATCAGAGACAAATATTATACTTGGAGAAAAGAAGCTGTGTGACTCATTGACAGATTCCCAGAACTGATGGGCACAATGTGGAGTAGAAATGCTGCTCTCTTCAGGTAATTGTTGTGATGTAATGGAGCAATCTACCAGTGGAAATGCTGACAACAGTTAGAGGAGCTATCATTTCAATGTCAAAGGTTTGAACTGTTCAAAAGCTGGTGTAACAATTGCAAACCAAGAACCAAGAGTCCCTAAGCAGAAAACTACGAGCCTACCTATCATTCTGTGTGGGCGAACATCTTCTACATGGTGAAATGTCAATAAAAATAAAATAAGGGGAAAAAAAAGAGACATTTCTATGATAGTACTCTGGTGCCATATTGTTTGTTAAAAAAAGAGAAAAAAGGTAATTTGTAATTAGGAGGTAAACTCTTAAAATGCTCAAATAACCTATAAGTAAATACTTCTTTAAAGGAATTTTCCATGAAAGGATCATGTAAACCGACAGCCCACACTCTATTACATAGAGCTTGTATTACTTACTGTTTATACACAAGCCTGCATACTGTCAGCAATCTGATACTGTATGGACTGGTGACAGGTCTGGTTGTTTCTACTCCTGCTGTAGTAGGATTAACATGGAACTGAGCTCTGAAGTACATGCTGTGAAAATGAATATTAAGTTTAAAGCATCTTTGCCCTGTGCTGCCCTGGGGGAAATGGTTTCAAAGGCAAGTAACATATGATCTTGACAGTTCGCTTATATCATAGAGTATCATGAGTCAATATCCCCTGTACTCAGAGCTATAGATCTATCAGAGAAAAACAAATCCAGGATAAAAAATTTCATTTAATAACTCAGTTCACAACATCACACTGCACCATATGCTGATAAGCTTCTTGTTTTCATATAATGATGGTGTCAAAGTTGGTCTAAAGCCAAGTGGGGGGAGCTGTCAAGCTAGCCCCCAAAGAAGGGAGGTGCAGCTGGCTAGATTAGTCAAGATTAGAGTTTATCCTCTGTTACAAGCAAGCTGATGGGGATAACATCACTCAAGACCGGTACTGTAAGCTAAGCTACTCCACTGCAGGTATTAAGTTGACATTCTTACCGAGACAGACTCGGGGTGGGAACCGGTAGTGTTCTGAGAATGAAAACTAGACATACTGCATAATGATTGTTGTAGTATCAAACTAAATGAGCAGTGTGTTAGTTGTTTTCTAAAAGGTGACATGAAAGAGTAGCAAAATACACCAGCCTACAATCACTGTTAGTTCCTAATGTAGCTCATTTAAAATATATACACACAGTCATATTCTTGAATGTTGGTCTCTAAAATATTGCAGATTTTAAGTAACAAACAGCATTTATACCAGTTGTATAAAAGTATCACCTATTGTAAGGGTGCTATTTGGCTTTGAATAATATATATTTTTTTAAATGTCACAAAGCCAATTTATCTTGTAGAACAACAGTGAACACACAAGTCCACTGGTCTAGTTATATAAGAGATGTTTTAGTAGTCTGGTAGTAATTTAGTCAGTTTAATTAATATCAGTGTGTATGTGAATACAATACAATACAACTTTATTTGTATAGCACATTTAAAACACCAAAGTGCTTTACAGTAATACAATAATTTAGAGAAAGAAACATTAACAGGGAATAAATACACCAACAGGTGGAGAGCACTAATTAGCCGCAGTGCAGTGAAAATATGTAAAAGAAAATACAAACACAACTCGACTAATAGATTATTCAGCAATAAAATAGAATAAAATGATTAAAACTATATAAAGAACATTTGCTGGATACAGACACTAACTAGGGAAGGCTAGATTGAATAAATGGGTTTTCAACCGCGATTTAAAAGATTGAACTGATTCAGATGTGTGAATAGCAGTAGGAAGATTATTCCAGAGTTTGGGTGCAGCTATGGCAAAAGCGCCATCACCTCTGGTCTTCAGCCGTGACCTAGGTTGCACAAAGAGCAGGTGGCCCGTTGATCTCAGTGCTCTCCTAGGCGTGTATAAACTGAGAAGTTCAACAAGACAGCTGGGAGCAATGTTATTTATAATTTTATAGGTAAGCAATAGAATTTTAAAATCAATACGGTATTTGATGGGAAGCCAATGCAGGTCAGCAACGATAGGGGTGATAGAATCAAACCTGCCAGTTCCAGTTAAAAGGCGTGTTGCCGCATTTTGAACAAGCTGCAGTCTGCGGAGAAGGGTAGATTGGAGGCCAATATAGAGGGAGTTACAGTATCTGGTCAGTTGAGGGCTTCATATACAATATTTCTTGCAGAGCTTGCCTTTGCCAAGCTTGGGTACAGTAAATACCCTGCCAAAATTAAATTGTTGCCAACTTGTAACAAACAGGCTCCCTGAATTGAAGGGCTGGCTTTGGTCCAGCTCCTCTGCCTGCTGCTGTCGTTACACACAGGCTGACCTGCTGCAGTCAGAGAAAACAGGGCTCCTACTGTACAAGCTAAACATATGCCATCTAGCGCAAACTTTTATCCCCTTCACTACAGTGACTGCTTGTATTTTCAGCATGGCTGGGCCCAGGGGAAATCTGAACTTTTTACCCTGCTAGTGGCAGTGCCAATAAGATACTAACAACAGGCAACTGACAGAGAGTTTAGGATTGGTTTTCTTTTTTTTGTAGTCAACTGCTGTAATTAAGCAGATGTACACGAATACATGATCAGGTTTCGCCATGTTTGTGTAAAACATTGTTTGATTTTATAAAATGTGATAATTAATTTCAAGATTTGTTTACTTCAACAGCACTTAGTCATAGCACAGTAGCTCACAGTTTCATCTCCCCTGCTTAAGAGAAGAATGACTATGCATCTATTAATGTAGGTGCAAGAGACGCTATTAGAATAATTTGCCAGACAGCTAGTTACAGTAACATCTGCTGACAGTATATGTGTGTGGCCCTGGTTCTCATCTTGCCAATTAAACTTCATGCTCTGTGATGAGATCCAAATGGGTGAAAGGAAATCACCACAATATGCCACTATTAGCTGGACCACCTAGAGTTTTCAATCTTCCAATAAATTCCAATTTCTCAACACAAACTGAGAAGTGAGGATCTATATTTACACAGCCAGCCAGCCAAATATTCCCCAGTTGTATTTATTTCTCTAACACTACATGTAAATTAATAGATGTTTCAAATTCACCACCAGGACCCCTCTCACTGTCTCAGGAGCTGACAAACACAGCTTTTCATTCAAATCCAAGAGAAAAGCTAATATAAAAAAAGAGAAAATGAAAGACTCTGAAACTTATTCTAATATGAGTTAATAGGTTGAACTGAAAACCAAATAATCAACCAAATAATAATCAATCAATCAAATAAACTTAATGTTTGCACTGAGGGATACAAACTGATGTTATCTAGCAAGCATTATGGTCTTCTGTTATAAACTGAAGGTTTTGCCTCTCCCATACAACTTCTTGGACCTGAAAGTATGGGAAAACAAGAACAACTGAAAAAAAAAAAACCCACTATAAAAGGAATATTGTTTAGGAGTCATTTAATAGTGGCGCTGAGCAAAGAGAAATTTCCACAATTAGTTGTTAGCAGATGTAGTTGCAAGAATTTCTAACCAGGCATTTAACCCTTCAAGTGAGAAATCTAAATCAACTTATGTAGACTGTAACTACACAGAAAGATCTTTTATAGACACAAACATTATTAACATGAAACTGGACATAAACAAACATTCACTGATATAGCAGAAACACACTGACATGCTGCATCATGCAGCGTAGTTCAGACAAATGCCAGTCAGCTGAGGCACAATTGTGTCACTTTCCAGAGTTTGGTGACAGCATGCATTGTTGTTGGGGGGTTACCAATATGTGTGTAATAGTGTGTGTGTGTGTACGCTGGTGTCTGAATGGGATGGGGACTGAGGGGTTTAGGAATGTTGGGGTGAGTGGGAACGGAGTCATGTGTACAACGCTGTGTGTGAGACAATGAAAACCATCCCACTCAGTATTAAAAGCCTCCATTCATGGTGAACCTGAGTCATCTTGATCCCTGCAGTGAAACAAGACTAACAGTTTTACCTTTCGCTTTAAACAACAGAAAGAAAAGAGACTGAAGCAGATGCTTCTAGTTGATTCAAGAATTCCATAACCTTTATGCTGAATTAAAACTGAATACCATCAGCAACTACCTAAAACAACTAAATATTAACTATAGTTAAAATGTAAATGTCAACTCTGTCTAACATTTAGTGGTTTTAGCTGGAAGTTGTACAAAGGGGCAATGCGAGCATGTTGATGTTTAGTCATTAAAACATTTACCTACATGAAAAATGTTCTCAAGCATGCTTTTTTCAGTGGGTTTCATCTGGGTGCTGTGGTTTCCTCCCATAGTCCAAATACACGCAAGTAACGTTAATTAAAAACTACTTTAAACTGTTTCAAATTCAGATAACTTTATTAATCCCATAAAGTAGATTTGTTTGCAGTGAACCTATAAAACTTATTCACAGACTGAAACTCAAACTACGGTCCTTAAACCCTAATCACAATCAGTGTTGTGTGCCAAGGGCACCGATCAGCAAATAATGACTTATTATTATACAAAAATAAATAAATAAATAAAACCAATGAATCAATAAATAGAAAAGCAAGAATGTGTAAAATTAAACAATCATAGAAAAAAAATGTATCCAAATGACGCCAGTCAAAGTTAGGTGACCTAATAACTGAGAGGGTTTTAAGTATCTATTTGTTTTACACTGTGGTATAAGGTACCAGTCACCTGCTCCCTTATTCATGAGACATTGCCACAGTGGGATTTTTATGCTGGGTGCCCTTCCTGACACAACCCCCCCCGTAAACCACTGTACTCTGGAGCCACCATCCTAGTAAGGTTACTGCTAATTATGTCTATATTTGAAATTGTCTCTCTGTGTAAGCCCTGTGATGATGAACGTGTAGTCTGCCCACAGACAAAAGCAGCCACCATAACCAATTGGTTAGTGGTGTCCAACTGTGAAACCACAAGCCGAGTGTTACCTGTGGATGTCTTACTGCAATAAACAGCAACAAAACAAGAATGCAGCTTCAAAGCGCTTGGCCATCATCCTCATACAGAGTCTATGAGTGCGTCTTATCGCTCACCATGTCACCTGAATTAGCCTCCAGTAGGTTGGTTAAAAAAAAAAAAAAAAAAAGAGGAAAAAAAACAAGGCTGGGAATCAAACCACCAGCTCTGCGATAAACACTCCGATGACCAACCAACACTGCTGTGACAAGAGCCAAGGCATGATCTTCAGCCAATCATGTACATTACAGAGCAAGCTTAAAGCAAAAGGAAGGGAACTTGAGCATAGTCTTTTTATATAAAGCAGCCTGAAACTGTTGCTATGTGACTGTGACTGTCAGTCAGCCATGCAGCACAGGTCGCACTTGCTCCCTTGATAGTCAGAAAGAGTCCAGCTCCCCAGCGCCTCAACTAAGAAAACTAGGAAACCAGCTCAGCCTGCATGACCCAATTAGAAACATCCCTGGACGGTGCAGAAACATCATTCTGCCTGATCTATCAAATAGTTCCAATTACTGCATACAGAAAGAAATCCTGCTAACAATTCTTGTAAAGCCTTAATATTAATTAACATGTTTTATTTTAGTTTTATTATAGCCTTGAAAGCTGCCTATTGCACAACAAATCTGCATTTTGTACATCACCCAGTAGGTTCCAGAAGATGTTGAGAGAGGTCAGCACATGACCCAAAGAGAGATCTTTACAAGTATCTCTTGAAGAGTGTTGAACATTTGCAAATGGTTGCCAGTCTAAGGCCATGTCAAAAATCAACAGAGCAGTAAATATATTTGAGTTAAACGGATGCATGCAAAGTGACCCACTTTGCCTGTGAATAAGGGCAATCAATAGAGCAATGGGAGATTGCATGAAAGAGGTATGGCCTGTAATTATAAATAACGATTAGACGACACGCTTGTGACGCTTTGATCAGTGAGAGCTTTGATAATATCTCATAACATTTAAAATATATTGCAGATCCTTTCCGAGCAGTAGTGATGGCAGTACTGTCTGTACAGGCCAAATTTCACATGTAACTTTGTTCTCCCTTTATCTGCTACACAAAGCAAGTGCTGAATATTTTAAATTAACCTGAATAATTTGACAGACTATACTTTTGCACGGCTGCACAGATCCCTGTCATCTTCATCTCACATTTAATGAGAAGAAAAGCAAAACCTGCAAGTAAACGTTGAAATGTTTTCATTTTATGGGGTATTAAAAAGAAAATTATTAACTCTAGCTATGGGTTTCATGACGAAGTAGCAAATTACAAGACAACTGCATAACAGTATCTACTTCAAGAGTGCCTTCGAATGGTTTTCCTTTTCCTTTAAAAATATTAATAAAAATGTTTTACGGTTCCCATACTTGATGTTGATGCTAAATGTCAGCCATGCACAAGTACTGAGCTGAACAATGATCAAAATATTCTTCTCTAGTTTCATTTTGAATTTGGCCTTTCTTAGAGAAAAAAGAAAGTTTAAAAAAAAAGGGCTGTGACTCATCAGTCCAAACAACAAATTTGGCATGGCTGATGTGGAATATTAAAGCACGCCCGCCCAGGGTGTGGAGCTGGTTATCAAAGATAACTGAACATTTTTTGGAACGAGCAGCTGTCTATTCTTACATTCAGCTAGCTGTCTCCTGGAAACTAGAGCAAAGAACAAAAAGGAAAGTTTCTCTGTCTGCTTGGCTTTTATGTTACTCCTGAAAACTCACAATCCTTCTACGATGAACACTAAGTGTTTTTAAAGAGTTCAGACTTAACACTTCATCAAGGTGCTGAGTGTCTGACTTTGTACTTGCCACAATCCAACTTTCTTGGTAGGTCACGCAACAGCAGATGCTGCACCCTACCAAAATAGAATAGACATGTGAGTGAAAATGGGGACTTATGCAAGAACACACTGGAAATGATCGTGTTATAGGGATTGTGAAAGCTATGATTACTGGCTTTCTAATGTCAGTCTCTATTAGGGCACTCTGGATACTTTAAGTATACTCTAAAGTGCTTGATGTTGACAGTAAGATGCTGTTATTATTTGTCAGTTATGTTTCTTGTCAGAGTGAGCGTGGTAAGTAACAACAGTTACCAACAGCTTCCCTGCAGAGGGTGGCTGTTCAGCCCTGGCACACAGCCTTCTGTCACTTCTTCACAGTGGTCCTTATTGTCTGTGAATGTGTATGTGTGTGTCACACTGCAGTTTAAGTGCCAGGCTGCCTTGATCTCTCCTCCTTTCTCTTTCAGTGCATGAACACACAGCACTGACAGCTGAACAAGATGAGTATGTTCACCTTGTCATAGGCAGACATGCCCCATCAGGCAAAATAAACATACACAGAAAGTCAAAGAGACATCCAAAAGTAGCAGCAGATATTCTCATTGCTGGATTCTAGATGGCTGTTTAATAATTCTAACCAATTTTATTTAATATGCACTTCATTATAGGTTGCAGTGGACTAATGTCTCCGCTAGAATATACAGCATCTAGTGAGGAGATGAGCACACCCTGGATAGATGGACAGTGCATTACATAATTCTAGCATTAAGTTGGACACGTGAGCAGGTCATAAGAGAGTCTCATCAAATGTGAATGTAATAAAGGTTAAAGAGGCCTTGAAACACTTTGACACATTAAAATATTCTAAGAACTAAAACAACCTTAGTTTTTTCCCCCATTAAGAGCCAAGAAGCTGATTCCTAAACCTAACTTGTCATTCTGTAAGAAAAACTATTTCTCAGATGACCCACTAACTATTAACGCTTGAAAAAAATAAGCTAAACTAACTCCCAAAGGGTACACCAAGTAAAATACCAAAAAACAACAAACACTACACAGATACATGGAACAACAGCACCTTGAGGTGACTGTTGTTGTGATTTGGCTGTGTATAAATAAAATTGAATTGAATTGAACAGAGCGGAGCCAGCTCAACAAGCTGTAAATCTGCACCTAAAATACCCTCTTTCAAGGACACTCCTGTTCAAATTTTGAACGGGGGACAGGAACAGCTGGCTTGACAGAGGAGCGATACATGTCTGTGTCCACCATGAAAAACCATCAACCATTAAACAGAATTACACTTTTACAATTAACACACAGATTTACCTGTGAAACATCTTCACAAACCAAAAAGTCATTCACTCGTTATAACTTTGATGCCTGACAACCTATAAAGACACTGAGTAAATATAAGTTGCTATTGGCCAAACTGGATAATGCTGCTTTCACCAAGTGCAACGACTGACATTATTTGAATATATTTGGCTGTGCAAATGAAGTACCTGCAGATTTTAATAGATAAGCTTCACATCAGCATGTTTCTTGTGTAAGTCTGCTCTGGTAGATACAGCCTTAAATATCCACTATGGAAATTTATGGAAGTCCATATGAGAATGGAAAATTATCCATAATGTTAAGATAAAAAAATAAAAGTAGTATCCACTTGTAGGGGGAAAAAAATCAAAAGAACAAAAACAGAACACACAAAATTGAATTCACAGAAATAATACATGCGAGAGAAAATGATTGTTATACCAACAAAGAAGAACAACTAGTTGAGTTGTGGCTGCAGAAGCATGTTTTTATGATGTGTCCTCCAGCTGTTATCATGACTAAGCCAAGGGGGGGTAGCATGGAGTCCAACAGCAGAGGAATAACAGTCATCTCGGCCCTGATTCAGTAGATATCAAACAGCCTACATATTCTTGATGTCCTACCCAAGTTTATTTGATTAATATGGCAGTGTCTGGCTTTCAGCTAACCTGAAACCTCAGCATGCGTAGCCACTTTTAGTAACAATATGAGCACAAATATACAGGGATTCAGACGCACTGAAGTGGAAAGGGGGTTAATCTGTCATCTAGTTGAGTAAACCATCATGTGATCACCACCCACTCTAAACGTGCATGTGTTTATAAAGACCCATCTGTACCCAGACTGACAGGCATTTGCTGAGAACATTATAATTTCATTACCATCTGGATTTTTGTTTACCAGTATACATATTTTTGCTAACAGTCCATACTTATGGATATACACTGCACAAATCCACATGAAAGCTAGTGATTATATCTAAAAACACTATAGTCAATAGATACACCTTTCCATTCATAAGTGTGAATGGAAAAGCCATCAGTCAACCGCTTTCAAATGTGTAATTCCTGCTACTTCCTCTTTCACTAATGTCACCATGTCAACACACGAGTTCTCAGAAGGCTTTGGCTGTGGTTAAGAAGATCATAACCACAGGATTAGAGATCGATTAGCATCTTACCGTCAGGGATTTCTCATTTGTGTCAGTGACTGAAGCGACTGCATTAAACTGTCAACACTACAGAATCCAATCTTGTATGGGAGTAGTAACAGCCATAGCTCAGTGCTGCATGTTAATTATGTTGTGACTAGCTCAATCAGTGGCATTTCTAATGCTTCTCTGTAAGCAGTGTAGGCAGTGTCTTTTTGACAGTTTAAAGCACTTTATGCTACAAGCAGTATTCACCCATTTGTACAGCATTTTTTTCTGCCCAACAACACTTCAACAAATGCACTGGACTTGGTTGAGTTTTCTTCTATATCTTGATTTACTCTGCCCTGATAGTTTCACGAAAATTGTTCAAAACAGCAGATTTTTTTTTTAAGTAAAAACTTCTGTGTGATGACAGTGACTAGCATCTTGAAAAGGCTGCATGTATGCATGCTTCACTTAGACCTTTTACTCCATGTCAAAAGGATATAAGCTTTGACTCTTTCTACTTGGGAATCTGTCTGTAATATTACTTGCACTTGAAAACAGCTGGCCTATAATAGAATTATCTTTAATTTCCTTACGTTTAATTGAAAGGCCATAACTCAAAGTTTGTTTTTTCCAATTTGATAAAATGTACTAAGAAAATCATAATCAGTAATCATAGACAAGACAGAAGTTAAAGCGTTGCTTTAATTTTATTCTCCTCCTGAAATAACACCTCATCATTCAAGCTTTACAGTTAGCATAGAGGTCATGTGGTAGACTGTCATATCCTTAAGGTAAGTGATGAAAGGTACTTCCTCAATAGAGCCTAAATCCTTCTCTAACAGAATACTTCCTTCCAAAATTACATTCCTGCATAGCTTGTAGTCATAGTAATGCATGGCAGGTACTGCAAAAAAAGTGACAAGAAAACTAAACACATCTCAGTCTGTTTTGCAGGAAAGAATGACAATGACCACAAACTGGGAATGACATCATGGAATGATACAGGAGAGTACAGACCTTTGTCAGGCAGCTTTTCAAAACAGCCTGGGGCCACAGAAAGAAGATACTTGGATCAAAATGCCTAAAAATGCCAACAGCCTCTGGGAGGCTAGATTCAAAGGATTTCCATCTTATAGTTCAGACAGAAGAAGAGAGAGCGGGACTTAATAAGAGCTTTTTGTCACTATGAAAGACAATGATGGCTTCTCCATGTGTACCTATCAACAGTTTTGTGTAGCAAAAAACAAAACACTCTGAAGTGGCTAATCCAGACTGCAAAGACAACTACAAAGAAATCCAAATAATGATGAATAACAACTGGAACTTCAATATGCATCAGTCTTAAATAGCTCTCAACTGCCTCTCTTCTATCAGCCTGTGCTGGCACTGCAACTAAGCTTCTGCCTTGGTTCCTTTTGAGATCAGGCCCACATTTAATAATCAGTCCTAAAACCTGTTGATTATGTAGTGTTACAAGCAGATGTTGATGTTCAGTGGCAAAATAATCATGGCCGGCTGTATCTGCAAATAAGGGGTTAAATTCCAACTTCGGGCTGAGCAATTTTCTGGTGCCACCTTTGGCACCAGTACCAGATTTCTTTGGTGGCAATATATTGAACTACTTCCAGACAGGACACTTGCAGCAGCACTGCATCAATGGAAAAGGTGTAAGAGATGCAGCAACACTGTTCCCAAATTTAAGATGTTCCATTGATTACTTTATCAACATATTGTATAACTCAACAGGAGCCATGTCTTTGGGTCTACAAAAAAAGTCATGCTGCTCTGGTAAACATTCTTATATCATTCTGTCCATCTCTGACATCTATCAACATAGGCTCTTTCATTTTATTGGATGGGATAAACATTAATTTGGTTCACTTTAAAAACACCTTTTGGCTGTTTTGTTCCACAGAGTACTCAGAATTTCATTCAAATCTTTTACAGTCTTACAAGCTAAATGTTTTTTTATTCAACACTACCATCATAGTCTAAAAATAACGTTCTGCAAATTTTAATGATCCTCATAGCAAATTAGGCATCTTAAGAAGTGTGTAGAGACTGTTCTCAGAGGGCATGATCATCAGTATTTAAAACTCTTTAACAATTATTACGTTCTTTTTCCCCCTCCACTGTCTTGTTTCATGTTTTCCTTGCTGTTTAACTCAAGTTTTCCATAGCAAACACCAAGAGCTGTCATCAAGTCTGGTCCCGTTTGGCATTTTAACTTGATATACGGCATCCCATTCCAGTAGGATTAGTTTGGCTCTCGTTGTCAATCAGTCACCATGTAAACATGTTTGCAGTCTAGTCTGTATTGGATGTCTTCCACTGAACCTTTGCACAGGACTTATCATGCCTTTGCAAAATCTTTTGTTATCATTTCAAAGAACACCACCATAGATGCTTGTTCTAGCTGAATGATATTTTGCAATTTTGTGCAGGTTTGTTGAATACAGATATATGTTTTAACAATGAATGCATTAAAAAAACAAAAACAAAAAAAAACACTTTTATCCAAGTTCTGAGGTAAAATACCACTGCAGATACATACTGCAGCTAGTTAGTTAGGATTAAATCTCCACTGATGTAATATCTATACTGTAAAGATGTTCTGAGTACATTGCTTAGACTGCTGATTTGTCTGACCCAGTAGTATCACTGGCATGGTATCAACCCTTGACATATAGATGATATCATTTTCCCAATTCCATTTCACAATGGAATTTTATTATTCTCAACTGCTTAAACATGTTATGACTTAGGCAGTAGACGAGAGAAGAGACTCTAAACAAGTTGAGACAAGTGCTTGGAAAAATACCCAACAAGCACTTCATTAGTAACACCACATGCATATATCTAATCAGCCAATGACATGGCAGTTACTTAGTGAATTTAGGCAAGTAGACATGGTCAAGACAACTTGCTGAAAAATATCCAGTGAGTAGCAGTTCTCTGGGTGAAAAATCCTAGTTGTTTGAGCTAATAGGAAGGCAACATTAATCAAATAACCACTTGTTACAACCAAGGTATGCAGAAGATCATCTGTGAAGCAACAACATGTCAAATCTACTGCTGTAGCAGATGGGCGAAAGCACCAGGGGCCATTCCTGTCAACTGTGGATACAAAACTGAGGCCACAATTCATAAGGACTCATGAAAATGGGATAATAAATGATTGGAAAAATGTTACCCGTCTGTTGAATCTCAATTTCTGCTGTGACATTTGGATGGCAGATTCAGAATTTGGTGTAAACAATATGAAACCATAGAACCATCCAGCCTTGAATCAATATATGGGAGATATTTTCTTGGCAGACTTTGCGCCCACTGTTATCCAATGAGCACTTATTAAAAACTACAGCCTACCTGAGAATCTACATATGTTCTGATGGCTGTATCCAGAGTCCAGGATTATGTGGTGTGATGATTGGAAACCAGTTTTAAATCATCCAAAATGCATGATCTTACCATGTCAATATGATCACAAACTCTCAGGAATGTTTCCAGCACTGTGTTGAATCTATGCCATGAAGAATTAAAGCAGTTCTGTAGGCAAATGACATTCCAACCCAGTACTGACAAGGTGTACCCAACTAAAGTGTCTGGTGAGTGTAAATGTCAATGTAAAGTCCACGTTGACCTTCCAGACAGCTGGGTCCTTCCAAGGACCCAGCTGTCTTTCCAGTTTATGCAGGTTTTAAATCATATAGTTTGTGCTAAACAGTACAAGACAAGCTCTCAGGTGATGAGGGGTAATTGCCAGTTTACATAGATTACTATGAATTTTTTACTGTGTCTAACACCTCAAGAAAAACCATCCACCACCACAAAAAAGCATCAGTGAGATAATCTAAAGCACTTGGATTGGTTTTAAACTGACAGGATATCTTATTACACTCCATCTGCCAAAGTAAGCTTACTTTTTTTTGGCAACTTTTTGGCTGTATAATTTAAACTTTTTTTTTCTCAAATTGTTCCAGTGGACACTCTTCATGTTCATTTATCAGCTGAATGTTTGTCTTCAAACATAAGGAAAGTGATGGAATTACGCAACTCTGGTATTCACTCATAGTTACACTTTGTTTTGAATTTGCCAGCAGCAAAGTACTCCTCAAACACTGTTAACAAGGAAGCAAATTAATCAAACCAAAAAGAGGCCTCTGAGAAAAAGACCCAGTCAGATAATATCATCGGGGCTCCATTCACACAAACAGCCTGTGGCTACATGACAGAAATCAATCAACTTAACCAACTGAAAGCTTTCGCCCTCATCAAAGGGCTCGTCAGTCTTCTGAAGTTCAGAGAAGCCTAAACACCATTACTGGCAACAGTGTTACTGACAGATGGTGAGAGGCTGCCACTTTCAAGGAAACAATAAGTGCAGGTGTGAATGCTTCTTTAAGATGTTGGATTTTTACTCTTGGATGCCATCTGATAGGACCTTTGTTGAAGATGCATTAAAATTGAACAATATAGATTTGCTGCTTTGAAAAAAAAAAATCTAAATTATGCCTCCCTCCCAGTTAAACATTGCCTTTGAGCATAACTGTGATTGAAAAATATACTTAAGTACATTGAATTTTGAAATTCACGTCCTCAAAAGTGTGTTAACACTATATATATAAACTATGTGGAAAACACTTCAAATATGATTGTTCAGCTGAGTCTGCTCGTTTTTTCAGGCATGTCGCCACTGCTGTTGGAGATTGTTGAGCGTGAACTCAAGAAAACATGTGACAACATGAGGATTCATTAATCTTCCCTTAAAACATTTTCTAACACTAATGTGTTCATTAAATATTTACATGTATCACAATTGATTCATTTTCTTTTGCTACAAAAGACTGTTTTGTTTTCTATCTAGCAAAGTAATTGTCAGTGCAAGCCCTCCCATGTCACAACATGCACGAAGAATTAATTTAAGTGTACAATAAATGCACGACATGGTTATGGTGCTTGCATCAGCAATCAACAGAGTAAAACCCAACATTGAACTATAAATCAGTTTACTGTTAATGCATTTTTGGTGGGACCAGCAGAACAGGCTGACACAGAGGCATAAATCTGGAATTCAACAGCAGTTTCAAGGACCTCTGTATGCTTATCTTGTGCAAAGACTTTAAACTAATCTCACTGGCTAAAACAAACCACACTTGAATATCAGCTGCTCTACAACATAAGAAAATAATATATAATATATATAATATATATATAATATATATTACTCTCTATATATTTGGACCTAAAATAGTACAAGGAGGATATTAAGAGCTCTGCAAGACAAGTCTCTATCATCTGGTCTAACAATGAATGGCATTGTTAAACAGGGTTTACTGGTGGAATTTCATGCCTTCTTAATGGGACTATCGGTTGTGTTGTGCAGAAGTCAGGTTGGGACACAGCTGACGTCCCTATTTGACACCTGTTAGAATTCATATTATTGCAAGAACCAATCAGCTAAGTAAAGAGAAATGACAGTCCATCATTACTTTAAGAACTGAAGGTCAGTCAGTCTGGAAAACTCAAAAACTTTGAATGTGTCTCCAAGTGCAGTCGTAAAAACCATCAAGCGCTATGACGAAACTGGCTAACATGAGGACAGCCCCAGAAAAGGAAGACCAAGACAAATTCATCCGAGTCACCAGCCTCAGAAACCGCAAGTTAACCTCAGATCAGAGCCCAGATAAATGCCACACAGAGTTCCAGTAGCAGACACATGTCTACATCAACTGTTCAGAGGAGACTGTGGGAATCGGGCCTTTATGGTTGGTCCCAACATTTATTTTTTAAACAGGACAATGACCCCAAAACACCTCCAGGCTGTGTAAGGGCTATTTGACCAACTAGGAAAGTGATGGAGTACTGCACCAGATGGCCTAGCCTCTACAGTCACCTGACTTAAACCTAAGCGAGATGGTTTGGGATGAGATGGAATCGCAGAACAAGTACTTGTGATCTCTGGTAACTCCTTCAAGACTGTTAGAAAACCATTTCAGATGACTACCTCTTGAAGCTCATCGAGAGGATGCTAAGAGTGTACAAAGCAGTAATCAAAGCAAATGGTGGCTATTTTGAAGAATCTAAAATATAAAACATGTTTTGAGTTATTTCACACTTTTTGTTTACTACATAATTCCATATGTGTTCATTCATAGTTTCGATGCCTTCAGTGAGAATCTACAATGTAAATAGTCATGAAAATAAAGAAAACCATTAAATGAAAAGATGTGTCCAACCTTTTGACTGGTAGTGTATATATACAAAAATAAGTATAAAAAAAGCAAAGGCTTAGTTTCCAAACAGAGGTGAGTGGTTGCAAAGGTGCACAAAACAAAAACCACAGGTCTTAACAGTCCCTTTGCTTTTTTGTAAATTTCTATCTGACAATTCATGTCAAACAGAGAACCTTTTTTACAACCTCTAGCCTCAAGCCCGGACATTATATAGGGCACAGCAGTTGAATATGAGCAGTAATTAGGATCTGGACTGAGGTTTTGTGTTGCTGTTTTCACTCTGGATCTAGTGAGTGGTCTCTTGTTCCTTGAGGTTACTTAAGGACTGTCACAGGTGTATGTGGATAATCAGTCCCCATGAGGAAAGGTTGAAAGAGGAAAAATGCAGGAGTGGTGTCACTTCACTCTCACCTTTTCAGCTTTTGCCCCTGATCCACCTTGGAAATTCTAGGTCAGTAGTGGCTTTTTAAAGATGTGATATGAGCCTCTGAGGACTCTGGAACTACTAAATAGGCCTGTAATGGCGCCCGCTTAAAGAGGATCTGTCACTTTTAATGAAGTCAATGACATACGCAGGTTAGTCAGTGTATTAAAATACCAACGGGCACAGAAGTATTAAAAAAGGAAGTTTCACTTCATACTGCTTCCCATTTACTATGAAAAACATTACCACTAACTTTTATGCTGTTTTGTGTGTTTCAGGTAGTTTTTCATTGTTTAATTCAAATGTTAATCTGACATTTAAATCTAGTATTATTGACCTTAAGGACAATGATGGACCAACATGAAGGTGCTTTAAGAAACTGATGTGATCATTCCAAAAAACAAACAACAAAAACATTGATACCCTTCAGAAAAAATGTTTAAAAAAAGAAAAAAAAATTATAAATCATATCATCAAAACTGACAAAAATGTTATATAGAGGCCCCATAATCCCAGTCTACACACCTGCTACCCTGAATCACAAACTTTAGAAAAAGCGCTGTGCCACTCCGAACTGTTATCCCTTTATGGAAACACACAAAGTCACGCCTGCACTCCACCAACATGCAAATTATAACCACCCAGTCATCAGTGTTTTGAAGCCTGACAGGAGGACAGCTCATGATGACAAAGTCAAATGCAATGGGGGTAGGCAAGTGTCGTGATTGAAATTCTCCCAGAACAAAACCTCGTTTGTGTGATTATTGTTCACCGGGCTCGCAATGAGGCAAAAATCCATTCCACATGATGCATTCATTGTTTGCAGCCAAACACGCACCAGGCCTCATAGCGACCAAAGCTACTGTACACAGGCCCTCACCAAAAAACAACTGAAAGCCTTCTTCAACATTTAGGAAGGTCTGGTGAAAATGCGCACAAAAAATAGCCTGTGTCACTTGGAAAAATTCTGTATTATTGCAGATAGGAAAGAATTATCTTTTTCATTTTATTTTGAGGACAGTTATCTTAACTCATATGTACTGATAATTGTTAAAATAATAATAATTTAAACAGCTGATACTGACATAATATGCACAACTGCAAGGGAACTCTAACCCATGCCGGGGACTTCACAGGAACACAGTGACGATGTGTTTTTAGGATCTGAGTCAAATTACTGTCACCTTTCAACAGGTGACGAAGCAATAAAATAAACTGTCTTTTAAAGGGGCAGACGCTGCAGGTAAAAAACAGTAACTAGGGCCATGCGATTAACGAAACACCTGCGCGAAAGGGAAGGAAAGTGGTGGGGAGGTGACACAACGTTTGGGCTCGCTGCTGGCACTCCGTGACTCACCTCTATCCATTTCTGCGCCTCCAGAAACGCGGACTGTGCGGCCGACTCGTTCACGGGGTGATGCTGATGAGACTGTCCTATGTCTGCAACCGGACTTGCCATTGGCGAAGAAGCTGTGTCCTCCAAGTATCAAAGCCTGCAGATATGTGTGAAAGCAGCTTGGTGCAGCGTTATTCCACCGAAATTGGTCGTCAAATGCGTCGGCCAGTCTGTTTTCCCCCGACTGTAGAAGGTGCTGTAGCAGCAGAAGCAGCACCGGTAAGACGGACGAACCAGTTGCTGCTCCCGTATCGCTCCTGTTGAGAGTCTGTGGGCAAACAACCAGCTTCCAAGCCAGAGAGAGTCGTCCAACACAGCACTTCCGGTGGGAGATCTCAGAATAAAAGCTTTAGTGGAGGACCAGGAAATTCAAATTTATCAAAAAATAATAATACAGTCCAGTAAACTGAGTATAAACCCACCATAAAATTGCATTATTTATCGCTATTAGAATTATTTATTTATACTCCAGCCTACTTATTTTCAAAATTAACATTGTTTCTGAGAGTTATGACAAACTGATATGATTGAAAAATATCTCACTTTTAACCAGGCTTAAAGGGAAAACGTTGTCCGTGCCTGTCCTGTAACTGTTCAGTCATAATTTCTACATCCCACCTTTGGCTGACAGAGTTCAGTGCTACACTACAGTCATACAGAGTAAGGTAGCATGTGTTTCTCAAAGATAAATATCCGGTTACATAGATTGATTCATCATACACTAACCCAGCTTTTGAAATTAAATGAAGTTTAAAAAAGTCGCAGTCCTCTTTCTTAAGTTAAACATAATGGCAATCAGAAGTAAACATTAATCATTATTTTGGCAATGCAAACACAAAAAGTGCATATTTATTCACTTATGTATGATTTACACATCAAATAAACATGATGATACAATGTTTCATTTTGATAGCATTAATGGTTCAACAATATGTTGCCAAGTATGTTTCATTTCTTTCATTTCTTTCTAGAGCTGGTCATCTCCATGGTTACAGGCTTCCATCCACTCTGGTATGTTGTGTTTGCTCTTATTTTGATGGCACCGTGCTTTGCTTCCGGTTATAATCCAGCAGCTTGATTCCGCTGGACTGATGGACTTGCACACTGCAGTATGATTAGCTCCAACGGCCAAAAATACACAGAGCAGCGCCGCTTCACCGGCAGCCAACGAGGGCAGCAGCACGCTGGGGATCTCACACCCACTTTCATTATATGGGGCAACTTAGAAAAGAGGAAGTGCACAGATTTCGAGCAAAGGCGCCTGAAACTGAGGGCCAACATTAATGCTCATCCATTAACTTAATTTTCCATTAACAAAACTCTACAGGCTCTATGATATAATGTCTTTATATTTATCAGTTTAATTCTGTTACAGACTTCTGAGACTTGTGTTAGTCTTTAAAAAAAGAACACGTTTGTAAATATAAGTAAACGAAAGTTCAGCAATGTTTCCATGCTTTTGCAACTGCTGGGTTATTCTCTTTTCACCTATTTTATCCATTTGTCAGAGTTTTCCTTAAGGCAGTTCTACTTCTGCCACATCAGTGTTTGTAATGGAAGTTGTAACTGCTCAGTACTACCAAATATTCACTGGCTGACACTAAAACATAAGCAGGATCGTCCTTGACCCTTAGGAAAATATTTTGCAATCTGGTGAGTGTCCAGCTTGAATTTGGCATCTCACCAGCTGTCCACCTGGAGCCAAAACAACCAGCAATGAGTGAAATTATTTATTCATCAAATGGCAGATCCCACACAAAAACATTTGGAGTCGCATCCCATGCCTTGTATACTTTGAGACATGTCAGTTCGATGACGCCCCTTGAAACTTTTCAAAGCCCCACAGACTCTTTTTCCAAATGATTGCTGGCATTCTTAACCTTCATCTCTGCTGACCTCTTGTGGAAAAAAGCAGTGGTGCAGACAGGGAGGAGGAGGAGTTTCCAGACAGCACCATTGACTGTATGTTCTTTTTGTAGTTTAGGTGCACTCACCACCAGTGTTGGGCAAGTTACTTTGAAAAAGGAATTAATTATAGTTACTAGTTACTTCTTCAAAAAAGTAACTGAGTTAGTAACTGAGTTACAAGATTCTAAAAGTAATTAATTACTTGAAAAGTAACTACTTTTAAAAAAATTGTAACCCTCTGGGGTCCAGGGTATAATTGGCCATTTTTCACTACTTTTGATTTTACCTCTACATTTCGCCGTTAAAAACTATTTACTTTGCCTTGTTTGGTATCATTCTTTTCAGCACAACCTCACGTGTCTAAATTTACAGTTATGTTTTCATTTTGACATATTGTATTAACAAAATTGATCTAAAATCAGACAAAAAACATAAATTCCAAGTAGAAAAGGTTTTTTACTGTAACAACCACAAACATGTTTATTTAATCATATTTCATAACTTTAAATGCAAATATAAATTGCCAATTTTAAAATCATATGCACAAGTTTTTCAAACAAAGTTATTTGCAGCCATTTACCTTTTACCCTTTTTTAAATAACCATTTCAAACTATTTACAGAACAATCAGGTCTTTTGCATTCAATAACGTGCCACACAAATTATTTGTGCCACTCCAAAAAAATAATTTCTGTCCACTATGAAAGAGAACATCACAGCCTGATACCTGGAGACAGCAGTCACCTCATTGTTCTGACACACGACACAAAACTATCCACAACACTACACACTAACTACACAAGACAACACATTAACTACACACTCCAAACACGCTAAACGTCACAAATCTCTCACATCTCAAAACTCGCTCTCTCTCTTTTTCTGCTCTCTCTCTCTCTCGCAGTCACTCCTAAAACTTCCCCCTCTTTCTAAACATCTAAATGTCATGTTGCCATATCATTTTTTGATTGGTCAACATGGTGCATTTTTCCACCAACACGAAAGGGCTGTTTTTTTTTTTTGCTTGTTTGGGGTTTTTTTCTGTCATAAGCAGAGAATGCTTGCTAGCGCTGTCCTTAGACTGTAAACGTGACAAAACTATTCAGGAACAAACACCAGGTATATATTGTTTATCATGACTCTGGTTTTACGTGGCCTATCAACACAATTTAAAAACTGGTATATATCACCTTGTTGCTTTGTCATCGTAAAGCGGTCATGTGATTGGCTTACCACGACTACTTTATTGTTCCTCAGTCAAACAGCAGCACTCATGCTATTGTTTTGCCCCCTTAGCTCCAGGTGTTGTCCTACAAAGTGATCCTCTGGCAGAAAGTTATTGCCGCCTGCGGGAGCGCGCGCAGCTGCTTAAAGCTGTAGCGCCCAGATTACTTACAGCTACTTCCATGCAACTGATATAAGATGCGGTAAGCTTCAACCGTCTGTTTTCTTGTTAGTAACGGTAACGGCGTTGTAACGATAGGAATAGTAATTAGTTAGATTACTCGTTACTGAAAAAAGTAACGCCGTTACTTGTAACGCCGTTATTCCCATTACTGCTCACCACACCTGCTTCCTGGATGCCACCATACAGTGTTGTTGTCTTTCAGACTTTAATCATACAGAGAATCTGTAAGAGAGAAAAAAAAGTGATCCGTTTATGCTGACCACCTGCTTGACTTCCACAAGAGGCAAGAGCACCTGTGTTTGACAGGAGGGACTCTGCTCCTGGACGAGCAATATTGAAATTTGGCGAGTACTGCTTTAATCATTCATTCATCAGTTTTCTATCCGTTATCCAGGAGGGTAAGCAGGGGTGCCAAGACCTGTCCTGTCTTCGGCTTTCCCTGGGGGTATTATCCCCGAATGGTTTTACAAACCAGGGAGCGTGTATAATACATACATATAAATACAAACGTACATACTCTATCCAGCAGCGTGTCTCTGTGTGTGTCTCAAGCCTAAAAAACTTGACCAGGGACTGGGAGGCGTCCACAAGGTATCCTATACAGGTAGCCGAAGCACCTCAGCTGACTTATTTACTCCGAGTTGAATGAGCTCCTTACCTAAGACCATACAACCAGACACCCAGCAGCAGAAGAACCTCATTTCTGCCGCTTATCCTCACGGCCTGCTTCAATGCAAGCAACCTGTGGGCAGGTTTGAAGTGGAACGGTCAAGGTGATGGTACGGACATAGGTCTACCATTTAATACTATTTTTTTCTCATTTTAATGAAGAAATGGGTTTTATTTCATTGCTTAAAATGCTATTTCACCAATTTTAATTAGCTGCGTTAATAGTTTCAAGGACTTTGAAAACTGAACTAAAAAACAGAACATCACATGTTTATGGATGTGATAATGGTTATAATTAAATATAATGGATAAAGAATGTAGGCTGTACTCATTTATTTGTTTATTTTTATGCAATGATGCAGTAGGCTACATTTATAGAATAAGGCCTCTAATAAAGATGATATTGTTGCAAAAAAGTTTGTGAATGCTCACATTAATAAATAAGATGCAGTCTCTTTTATTTAGATATAAAATTACATTTGCGACTTGATGGTAAAATAGTAAAGGTTGTGTAATTTATTTACAAGAAGTCTGTGCCGAAAGAATGGAAAAGTATATGATTGCTTTCTACATCACTAGCCAGGAGCAATGCAAGACAAAAGTTGTTGTTTTTTTTCCCATAAAGTAATATGGCAGGAGTAAGAGCTGTGATTTAATAAGGACCATAATAAAAAAAAAACAAATTTGTTATCAAAACTACACTCAATGAAACTGAAAGCGAAGGTCATTTTGAAAAAAAAAAAAAATATAGAATAACAGCTTTTTGACCCACAGATTTGAAGACTTTTTACAGCAGCTGACCACATGTGGTTGATTGCTCTTTTGGTGCCACTGCTTCCCACCATCTTCATAGTGTCCAGCCATTATCGTGGTAAAGTTTCTATCCTGTGCCATTGAGCATTGGCCTGGGCACTGAGGTTGGTGGAAGGGGGAGCGTGTGTCAAGAGCACACACGCCTTTGTGTTCTCTAATTGCACCCACGGCAAAGGTGACAGCATCCTGGAGTCCTTTGACCTTTATGCTGAGACACATCAGTCACATTGTTCCACAGATTGGTATGTAAGCATTAGAAACAGTTACCTTGATAGTGCATTAAATTAGAAGGTGTCTCACTTGTAGGGTGAGTGCACATGGGATATATAATGCATGACATACCTGTTGTGGGCATGGTGCTGTAATAGAAATGGGAGTTTAAGAAGTGGTAAAGCTCAAACACAATTTTAAAACAACCTTTATTAATTAATTATGAAGAGACATAATCAAGTGTGGATTGTACAAAATTCTGAATAATTACATATATTCTACAGAAAAGAACTAAATCAAGATTTAGTGTGGCCACTATTTCCTTTTAAAGCAGCAACTTTTCTCTTTGCTACAGTTCCCCCTTTTTCTGGAAGTTTCTGGTGGGTAGGATTTCCAAGACTCTTATAAAACTTGCTACAGGCCTTTTGTGGATTTAGGCTATTTGTGTTTTCAGTCTCATTGTGTAATGCTCAGGATTTTCCATGAATCTGTTGTGGCCAGTGCTATTCTCTATGCTGTTGCATGCTGGGGGAGCAGGTTGAGGGTTGCAGACGCCAACAGACTCAATAAACTGATCCATAAAGCCAGTAGTGTTGTGGGGATGGAGCTGGACTCCCTTAAGGTGGTGTGGTGGAGGATGTTGTTCAAGATTAAGACAATGTTGGACAATACCTCCCACCCACTCCGTGGCATGCTTGTTAGCCACAGGAGCACGTTTAGTGAGAGACTGAGATTACCAAAAAGCACCACTGAACGACACAGGAAATCATTCCTGCCTGTGGCCATCTCCCTGGAGATGCCTCCCATTGCCTTTCTTTTAAGACTTCTGGAAAATATTTTTTTTTCATGCTTTTGGATATTTTCCACTTTTGTCAGAGGAAAACAATCAAAGTAGCAGTCATTAGGTCAGTTTCTACAAACTATGTTGCTTTTGCAGAGCATTTCATACCACAACATCTTGCAATTTTAACCAACTTGCTTGTGCTTTTTCCACAAAAATCAGAAATATAACACCTTTCTTTGAACACTGAGCATTTAGCAATGCAATGGTAAATCGTGAACTTGCTTTAAATCATTTCATTTATTTAATTTTCTTTCATTTACTAAATGTTATTAGTCTGCAATTACTATATTTTGCTAAAAAGCAAGTTTGGCTGAAATGGCAGCAGGTACCTACCTTTGGTTTAGTAACCATTCCTTTAATTTATTATTTAATACATTTTTGTATTTTATATTCATTAATATAAGTTATTGTAATGTAATCTAACTTATTTATTGGGTGCATACTGTTCTACATTCCACAATGTCAAAATGTTCCAAATGTCAACTATGCTCCCAGGCGTGTGCAAAGAAAGTAAAGTTTGTTGTTCCTGTGGATTCAGGTGAGATACTGGATGAGGTAGTGAAAAGTGTCCGCCCTTTGTGGGTGCTGGAACTGGGAATGCACTGTGGCTACAGCTCTGTCCGTCTGCTGCCCCATGGAGGCAGACTGATCACAGTGGTGCTGGACCCAGTCACAGCAGATCTTGGAGAGGAAATCATCCTGGTCGCTGGCTTCAAGCAATCCCAGGTACAGTGAGGACTCTAAACCAGAATATGATTAAAATATCTCTAAAAAATAACTCTCTATTACTCACTTTTCCAAACGTCCTCAGTTCTAGGTTTTTACACGCAGCTCAGCTGAGGCCATCCCAACATTAAATTCTTTCCTTGAGTCTGATCAGGGTACCAGTGATGGCATCAATCTGGTGCTAATGGACCACGATCCCCAGCAGTACCTTTTAGATCTGCTGGCCTTGGAGAGAGAGGAGCTCCTCTGCCCATCTGGCTGCACTGTGCTGTTGAATAGAGGAATCAAAGAGCTGATGATCTCAGAGGAGTCCTGGATCACACCAGAGGAAGAGTCGATTCCTACTGCATCAAAACAGAGCATCTATTTATGATGGAGATTTTTTACTGGAAGGGAAGTACAAAGGAAGACTGCAATGGCAAAGTTTAGCTAAGATGTGGGTGTATTTTGGGGGTGTTAAATATTTCATAATCTCTAGTATGACTCATAAGGCAAAGAACTGCAATTTTGAGAAAATTTTATTATAAATAAAAAAGTGATATTAATCATCCTATAAGTCTGTCCTAGAGTTCTCAGTATTTCAAAGTCTCCAAAGATATTACAGAGTTTTCTTTGTGTCAGAAATAGGAAGCATTTATTATATACTTTAAATATGATCTGCTTTACTTAAGCTTATTACTTCTCTACATTTATTTCTTTTCCACATCATAGCCCCCAAAAGACAAATGACTACCTCCTATTGTTTAGCACATCCCTAAAAAAATTCTTAAGGTGCTTACACAATCGCCTCGTCTCAACAAAAAAAACAAAGAAAAGACATTACCTGATGCACAGACATACCACTTGGTGGCACTCCTGCCTTAAAAAGATAACAACCGAGACCCTGAACTGTGTTTGTTATGGAAAGCGTTTAAAGGTGAATGCCACCCATTTTGTTATAAACATATGGATATTTATTTTGCTTTAAATTGGAAATTTAAGCCTGGCATTAATACATCCACTTTATCTTTAGTGGGGTTTTTTGTTTCATGCGTTTGGACACATATTTCCTCCGTTGATAAGCTGAATTTCTGTGAAAATTTAAGCAAAAACAAACAAGAAAATGGACTCAGTTGTTCTTTTCCTCCCTTTTCTGCTAAGTGACTCTAACGTCTATCAAGATTAACTGTTCCACCAAACATCTTAGATGAGGGGATTCAGTGTTTTGTCTTCTGTGCAGAACTCAGGTGGACTTTAATGAATTTGTCTGTAATGGTGTTACTGAGGCTTTCAACGCAGCTGGAAAGCCATTACATGGTTTAGAGACAATTTAGTGCCTGATATAAATAAATAATATTTGTGCAATAACGATTTAATTAAATGCAATATTTCCCACAGCCTCAGGGAGGGTCTAGAGTCTAGGTCGCAACTGTTGCACAAGAGAATAATGAATGTCGCAATATGTAAAATTATAAGAAGAGAGCTTACTGCAGTTAAAGAGAGACAGAAAATGAGAGTCTGGGGAAGAGCAGTGAATGAAACTACTATTATGCTATCCGTGTTCCTCTCACCCCAACTGGTTGAAACCAAAGCCCTAAGCTCCATCCAGTTTAACTGTTTACTCTTAATACCTAGAAAGAGAAAAACAGGTAATGGGGCAAGCCTCATTAATACTTAATAACCTCATACATAGATGATACTTTTCTTTATACCACAGGAAACGTCATGATTCCGTTTGCTGATTTAGACTTTAAGGAAAAACACAGATTTTCAGGAAACTCTGACAGCCTGCAGATTAATAAATGTTTCTTTATCTTTACTATTGTGCATTATTTATCAGTTTAATGTTGTCTGGCCAACATGGGTACAACTATTGTTATTATTTAGCATCCTGTTGCTTCGGGCACACCATCAGCCAAAACACTGACTGAGAGACCGGCATGTTTTATACCTTAAGTATAAATATTTGACAACAAAGCTGAAAATTTGATGAATGCTGCACAAATTACACATATCTGGTTATTTCCTTTTGCCTTGCATTGCTCTTGGCTAGTGCTGTAGAAAGTGGTATATACCTTTACTTTGTACAAGTAAATAATTTATTGCTGGCTCAAATGAAAACCATTTGTTAATACCATGGATTGAAAAAATGACATTTCATTGGCTGAAGTAATATAAAAACAATAATCTAACTTGCCCGTCAGATCAGACCCTGTTGTTTGGGCCACTAAAGAGAGTGTTTTGCTGTGCTATATATTGTACTGTTCATTAGTTCAAGCTAACTCTAGTCTCTCTAAGCCAGAAGACAGCCATCTTAGGGTGAGTTTCACATCCTGAAATGAAAGTCCCTCCATCTCCATGAATGCTAGGGCCTGCTGATGTTGACTGCAAGTTTTGCCCTGATGTCGGTCCCATTTGGGCTTTGCTAGATAAAACGAGTTATCTTCTTGATATGATCAAGTCCAATTTGAACTATTTCACCACAAAACCTTGTTTCAGGTACGTCAGCTGTTCATTAGACTGATGTCTGAGGGTCATTTTACTCTGGACTCATCCCTGGGATAAATGTCACATCCTTTTGATTTTGACCCAGGTCCTTTACAGTGACTATTAGAGGCAACTGCTCAATTCAAAATGTCTTTAATGCATATTACAAATATGGGATAAATAACATATTTCCCATTCATTCATTAATGAGAAATGCTAAATAGTGCAACTGACTTTCTGAAAGTACAACCCCATCATCTCCACTATGAGGCTACATAGTTGACTATGAAGTAATGCCATAGTTAGGACTTTGCTCACTTGTGCAAGTGAGCAAACTGACAAATTTATCTGGGATCAAATAATTATTTTCTCCACTGTAAATAATAACAAACAAATGAAATGGTCATTTTTTTCCCCCTAATTCACGAACACCCTTTTAGGCCGTATGCAGATACCTTAGAGTCACAAACTGGTGGATTTGCAAACCTACATTTGTATTTTGCATTTTAGTCTTTCAAGTTGATATTTGCACATTGGCTGTCTTTTTCCCTTTACAGCCCATAATGCACAAAGAGATAGTGGCTTTTTCATACTAGGAAGGATTTTTGAGTCACTGGCAGCATTACAAACATATCAGTGTGTTCTCAAATGTCATGTTTATGCATGTAACTACACAAAATAGACAATGTGTAAGGCTCACTTATTAGCTTCCAGCAACTTCTCAGCACAGAAAGCCTCCTTACTTCCCATAAGACAAGTATAAGAGCCAAGAAGCGGTCAATTTCTCAGCTGTCAGAAGTGATTTAACATTTCCTTGCCTTGCTTACAGAGTAACACTAGTGTACATAGTGATGTACAGCCAGATGTAAACACCAGGCTCTATGACCACTCCAGCTTACACCCCTTCCTCCAACTTCCCCCCCAAAATTCTCTTTTTAATGGGTTCAATTTTCTGGTCTTCTCTGTCACCAGGCTATGAACTGCACTCTGTGCTGTGGTGGCTGGAGAGCGGATGTAAACACAGCTTTCAATTATAAATCAAACCCTAAAAGAGTCATGTTCTGCTGCCCTCAGGCTCTATGCACAAAGGCCCAGCCTTCATAGCAAAACACTTCACATTGCACTGATGGGAACTTCTGCCCTTCTATTTACCAGGATAAATTCAAAACAGAAACTTGTTCAGTGTCTTTGAGTGTCAAAGTTACTCAGAGGATGTAATGCTGATCTTTTGCACTGGCTTGGCTGCTACTGTGTGCCATCGATGATTTTATACGACACTATTAAACATGACCGAATATAAGATTGCACCTTAAACATCACAGTTTATTATGATATGTAGATTACAACACTGTAAGTCAAACCAAATAGCAGTGTACAGTGTATTTTCACAAGTTGCTGCAAACACCAACATATTATATCATGACCAAATGAGATATACAGCATATCCTAAAAGTATTAGCCTCAAGTATTTAGACATAGAGCAACCGAGGGCTTCAAATTTAAGCCCATCATCACATTAGATCACTGTTTTTTTCTGATAGAGTCGTACTTGCCACAATACACACAGGCCATTGTCAGCTATCTATCTATCTATCTATCTATCTATCTATCTATATATATCTATCTATATATCTATCTATATCTATATAGATAGATATATATATATATCTATCTATATATATATGTAATATTAAGCCTAGCTCATCTATTCCACAACCAAGCTGGTTTATACCTGCACCAAAATAACCTACATCTACAATATGGTCATGGGATTATTTTCGTCTTAACATCAACATGGGCGCTTTTTAAATTCACACCGTGTTTCTTCTCAGGCAGTGAGGGGAAAAAAAGCTTTGCCCTCTGTGCTTGGTTCATCAACTGGAGTGGGCAGAGCAAAAGAAGAGTGAGTGTCTTGATGGCCTCTCCTGAGACCAAGTGACTTCTATATTTGGTACGCTGTGATAGCTCGTGATCCCGCCTCACGGGCCACCACCATCACACACAAACCAGCCTGCTCACTCTTCACCTTGGGGTTGTGAAATGGTGCTGTGACACAAGCTTAAATTTAGACTGTCCTGCTCTTTTGAGATATTAGAGTGAGTTTACAATAAGAGATTACAACAGTCTTAGGGTTTGTTACTTTACTTTTGAAAATGAACTACATTATTACACATTTTTTTCAACTTATTAATATTAAAATATCTCTGGCAATTGTGCTAATATTCAAAGAGATGTTTCAGAAGGTAACATGCTTATTTAAAGTTCATCTGAATAAATAAAAGAAAGATTTGCTTTGAGATAAATATTTTACCTGGTGTAGGCACTGGATCATCGAAGCCACAATAAGAGGAGTTCTGTGTGACCTGTTCCTTTACTTCCTATCATTTCGATAAGTGTCAGCGATTGAAGAATGAAAACACTTTCTCTCTTATAATCTGTAGAGGGATCTGATAATGTGAAGTGACTCTGCCACCCGCCTTTGGCCCAGACTTTAACCTACACACATACACTGCACACACACATATGAATTCAACCTTCCCTGTGGTGAGAGGGAAGATTGAGAGAAAATAGACCTCCCACTGTGTGGTGTCTTAAGAGGACTGAAGCCTCTCAGAATGCACTTTGTCTGTTGAAAGACCTCCTACGCTTGGGATTTTATTTTTTTTTTTAGTGAAAAGCAACACACATTGTCCATCTCTTGCTTGTAATTCAAATTTGTTGAGGGAAGATGTCATCAGACATTTTCACCAAAAGGATGGCAATATTTCTTCTTTAGAAATATAAAACAGATGGCATTTTGTCAACATATCATCTCACCTGTTTTGACTACATTGTGAATCTGTATAAATGCAAATGTTACTGCAGTTAATGTAAATCTGGATTTTATACATTAAGGTGGGAGAAAATCAATGTTTTACAATATCAGTATTTGGTAGAAAGCAAACTGCCTCACAGTATTGAAAATAACAAGCGTATCTCCTTGATGGTTGCTAGCTATATACGTTACCTTGTTTAATGCCTTGCTAATTACTTGGAAAATTGCCTAATTAAGCAGCAACTGAATAATGTAGCACAATGCCCTTGGTTTGTCACTGAGGGCCTTTGTTGTATGTCAACACCCTCCCCTCCCCCACAGTTTCTGTCAGTTGCCAAACAAAGACAATAAAACGCCTCCTCATTTTAATGAACTTAATTATAACCTTTATACATTAAAGATTTCAATGTTTACCACTGTCGATGTTTGTGAAGCTCATATTAAAGCTAAACCTCTCAGAGACATAGCAGAAAGATGCACAGCTACATTCACCACCAAAAAAGTAACCATCAGATTGGTATAAATAAATACTCTCATTCATCATTATAGTTGGATATATTGTAAAGGTTGGCACTATTATAAGCCTACATTAGGAGATTTTAAATTGACAAAACTGCTTTGTTTCTGTGTATGTTTAGTAGTTTGCTTTGGTAGTCTTCATGCTGTTATGCCATTTATAGAATATGAACTATTATAAAAGCATATAATCAGAATAAGACACGAGAAGCTTTTGGCCAGCTATTTCTGTGTGGCTCAGCCCATAAAGGAAAAAGAAAGGCTGCCCCCCGTGTGCGGCAGCCTGTTACAGCAGCTCTGCTCATTCTGAGTTTCTTTCTTTCTTATCTTTTCTTCTCGTAATTTTTCTATAACTAACGTATTAGTAATTAGACTCTGTAACCATGTTCTACCGTTTTGTGCTAGTTCTGGTCGTTTTTCTTAGTTTTTTTCTACTTTTTTCACCCGTGTCTGGGGACCCAGAGCAGGGATCCTTTGTTTACAGTAAGGATCAGCTGTTAGCGCTGCGTCCCGCAGCGGTACTGCCGGCGGACAGACCTGACATTCCCAGTGAGCTGAGGAGGAAAAGACGGGGGTGTCGTGCTGGGAAGGAGCGCCGTCGGCCGAGAAGGAGACGTTATCGACCATCTCTTCCTTCTGTAATTATTGGAAATGTACGTTCTTTGCACAATAAATTGGATGAGCTCACGTCGCTAACCTGGTCACAGAGGGAGTACCGGCAATGTAGCATCATGATGCTAACGGAGTCGTGGCTAACACCGCTAACTCCGGACACGAGCGTGACACTACCGGGATTCCAGCTGCTGCGAGCGGACAGGACGAGAGAGAGCGGTAAGAGGAAAGGAGGGGGACTGGCAGTGTTTGTGAATGACAGATGGTGTAACCCTGGGCACATCACTGTGAAAGAACAACTCTGCAGCAGAGACATTGAGCTGTTAGCCGTTAGCATGCGTCCGTACTACCTGCCCCGGGAATTCTCGCATGTTATCGCGATAACAGCGTATGTCCCCCCCTCGGCCAACGCGGATGCAGCCTGTGACACTCTCCACTCAGTGGTCAGCAGACTGCAAACACAATCTCCGAGAGCCCTCCTCATAATATCAGGGGACTTCAATCATGCCTCACTGGACTCCACACTGCCCACCTTCACCCAGTATGTGACCTGCCCAACCAGAGACAATAAAACACTGGACTTACTGTATGCCAATGCAGAAGAGGCATACAGTTCATCATCTCTCCCTCCCCTGGGCAGATCTGATCATAACCTGGTGCACCTTGTCCCTGTGTATGAGCCCTTAGTGCGCAGGGAGCCACCAGCCACCCGCACAGTACAGAGATGGTCGGAGGAGAGCGAGGAGGCTCTTAAGGACTGTTTTGAGTCGACTGTGTGGGAGGTGATCTGTGACGACCACGGAGAGGACATTGACAGCCTTACTACATGTATTACTGACTATATTAATTTCTGTGTGGATAACACCGTACCTACCAGGACTGTACGGTGTTTCTCCAACAACAAACCTTGGATTACCCCAGAAATTAAAGCCGTCCTCAAGCAGAAGAGGAGGGCCTTCAAATCCAAAGACAAAGAGGAGTTGAAAAGGGTGCAGAGAGAGCTGAGGGGACTGATAAGGAATGGGAAGGACAGCTACAGGCAGAAGATGGAGAACCAGCTTCAGCAAAATAACGTTGGTGAAGTCTGGAGAGGCCTCAGAACCATCTCAGGCCACAAACATCAGAACTCTCTGCCTGGGAGGGATGTGAGGTGGGCAAATGAACTGAATCATTTCTTCAACAGATTTGATTCAGCCATGAGGCAGTCTTCAACATCGGCTGCAGACTCACCCACCCCCACTGCTGCTGTTCCACCTCTGACACCTCAGACACTTCACACCTCCTCTATTCACCCTGCTCACTCCTCCCCACCCCCAACAACAGCATCCAATACACAATCAACACAAGGCTCCAGCCTGTCTCTCTCAACCACCCAGGTTAGGAGGGAACTGAGGAGGATTAAAGCCAAGAAGGCAGCGGGTCCAGATGGCATCAGCTCGAGGGTCGTCAGGTCCTGCGCAGACCAACTGTGTGGTGTGATGGAGCACCTCTTCAACCTGAGCCTGAGGCTGGGAAGAGTCCCACAGCTCTGGAAAACCTCCTGTGTTGTACCAGTGCCAAAGACTTCACGCCCCAAGGACCTCAACAGCTACAGGCCGGTGGCTCTGACATCCCACCTGATGAAGACCCTGGAGCGGCTGGTCCTGGCTCAGCTTCGGCGCCTTGTGAGCTCATCACTGGATCCACTTCAGTTTGCCTACCAGCCTGGCATTGGAGCGGATGATGCCGTCATTCACCTCCTACATCGCTCCCTCGCTCACCTGGAGACCGCTGGAAGCACTGTGAGAATCATGTTCTTTGATTTCTCCAGTGCCTTCAACACTATTCTTCCCTCGGTTCTGAAGGACAAGCTGGAGAACTCTGGAGTGGACCATCACCTCACTACCTGGATTCTGGACTACCTCACCGACCGACCACAGTATGTGAGGACTCAGGGCTGTGTGTCGGACAGGGTCGTCTGCAGTACGGGGGCCCCACAGGGAACGGTTCTGGCTCCGTTCCTCTTCACCATCTACACTGCAGACTTCTCCCACAACTCCACCCAGTGCTTCCTGCAGAAGTTCTCTGATGACTCTGCTATAGTCGGCCTCATCACTGATGGGGACGACAAGGAGTACAGAGGACTGACTCAGGACTTTGTGGACTGGTGCCAGCTGAACTACCTCCAGATCAATGCCAGTAAAACAAAGGAGCTGGTGGTAGACTTCCGCAGGCACAAACATCCTCCACTGCAACCACTGAACATCCAAGGTATGGACATTGAGGCTGTGGACAGCTACAGGTACCTTGGTGTTCATCTGAACAGCAAACTGGACTGGACTCATAACTCAGACGCCCTCTACAGGAAAGGGCAGAGCAGACTGTACCTGCTGCGGAGACTCAGGTCTTTTGGAGTGGAGGGCCGACTCCTGAAGACCTTCTATGATTCTGTGGTGGCCTCAGCCATCTTTTATGGTGTGGTCTGCTGGGGCGGCAGCATCTCTTCTGGGGACAGGAAGAGACTGAACAGGCTGATCTGCAGGGCCAGCTCTGTTCTAGGATGCCCTCTGGACCCAGTGGAGGTTGTGAGTGACAGGAGAATGGTGGCTAAGCTGTCATCCCTGTTGGACAACATCTCCCACCCCATGCATGAGACTGTGACAGCACTGAGCAGCTCCTTCAGTGGGAGACTGCGGCACCCACGGTGTGGGACGGAGAGATTTCGCAGGTCTTTCCTCCCCACTGCTGTCAGACTGCACAACAAAGACTCCAACTGATCAACACACACATTCACACATGTGCAATAATCTTTTCTGGTATCGTTGTATTTTTACTGAGTTGTATATAGCACTTGTATTCTATTTTTATCTTATTGCATATTTTATTCTATTTTATTCTACTGTATATAGTATTTTATTTTATTCTATTCTGTACAGTTGTGTACTGTATTTATTCTTATTTTATTTTATTCTAATTTTTGCTTCATAACTTTTGCACTGTCCACTTCCTGCTGTGACAAAACAAATTTCCCACATGTGGGACTAATAAAGGTTATCTTATCTTATCTTATCTTATCTTATTAAGAGAAGGTCGATGAGGGAGGTAGATTGGGAATACTTGGTGAAGAGAGGGAACAAGTACAATTAGTTCAATAAGTGTACATTGGCGGGACATCTCATTATCATTGACCTTTTATGTATTATTCAAGCATTTGCTTGGTCCACCAGGGTCAAGAAATAATTTGTGTGACTATAGTGTGTGTGTGTGTGTGTGTGTTTGTGTGTGCACGCGTCCTTGAATGCATGTAGTAGGCCAGTGTTCACTCTCTTGCTCAGTATGGATTGAGCTCAACAGTTTTATTAATGGATCAATTGTGTTTCTGCATCATCAACCTTTTAAAGCTCACTAAGGGTGTATTGATTTCAGCACAAAAATACACACAAAAAAGGTGGGCTGGAAAAATGTGAATCCATTCATCTATAAGTTACTGGGGAAATGAGAGATGAATAGGCACTAAAAAGTTCTCAAAGGGGGATTATATAAAACTGACAGTGCATACTCCATACTCTGTAGAAGACAAATTAAAGGAAAAGATGAATTCTCTTAGAGTATTAGACCACTACATGCCTCCAGGGCAGGTTCAATGCACCTTGGGATTGATTCTTCAAATCTCTGGATATTTACTGAAAGAATGAAACACCAAAAGATTTTCCCTCATCCAGAACAACTTTATATTTATAAATAAAGAACAGGTGGAAATAAACCAACACAGGTGAAACTAGTGAAGCTGGACAATCACAAAGGAATGAAAGGAACAAAGGCAGGAAGTAAAATCAAAACAAGAGCCAAAAGAAAACGAATCTTCACTGTAAAAAAAGGAAATGAGACATGAAGAGTAACCCTAAACATGATGAAGCGATGAAAGGCAAAACAGAATCAATCAATATGATCGAGGCCAACAACCACACCAAACCTGAAACAATGGCACAAGGCTTCAGGAATTACATTTAATTTATCCAAATTTCAAAAAGCTGTAATAAATACTTCATGAAACAGAAACGTGATTAGCTGAAAAGAGAAATCCTACACATCAAAGTTCACATCAAAAAAGTCATCACTTAGAACTCACAGAAAATGATAAGAATTAGTTAATGAGTAAAAAGTGATAGAAAACAAATCTGTTGTTGAACACAGTAATGTCATCTCTTGGATATACTGTGAAATCTGCTCAACTCTTTAGACTAAAATAATGATTTAAATTAATACAGTGTTTTGATATTGGATGTGATATTCATTTAAAAAAAAGAAAAGAATCTGGTAGATCTACTTTTAAAACCACACATTGTTTGCATTAGTGAAACCTAGTATGATTGTTTCAGTGTTATTTGGCTTGGCTAACTGAATAAACCAATGCTGTAGAACTGGAGGTCAGTTAGTGTTGAAACACAAAGATAGAATTACAAACTCTGTTTTAAGTGTGTGCAGTTTACAACTGGATGTTTGTTTCACACTCAAATGCTTAACAATGTGAGTTTAATTGTATTGTGGCAACTTTGTTAGCAGATCAGTTGAAAACAGAATTGCTGTTTTTTTTCTTTTGTCTCTTCTTTTGAAAAAGGAGAAAACTACCAGCCTTATGGTGATATTAGTCAGAAATCTGGGAATTAACAAACTCATTAGGAATAATCTTCCTTGGAATATGATGAAAAAAATGCATTCTTATTTATAGTTACCAGTCATTTAGCATGGGCCCAAAGGACAGATTAAAGGACAGCCTGAAGCTGCTTTCATGCACACACTGCAGCCCTGAACTGTCAAAGGCACTACTCAGCAGTTGGATCAGACATTAAGCTACTTTTAACCTGCCAGATCCTTAATTCAGAATCGGTGTGATGTCTGATTACCCCCATGTGAGAATAGCCAAGGCAATTATCCAGCAAATTCACAGCCAGTGAATGATTCTCTTAACATTGTCCAGAGTTCATGTGAGAAAATTGCTTGCCATTAGCATCCTGAAAGTGACACTACCAGCTAAAAACCTGTGAATGTTGCCAGAAATGATCATTAGTATATGTTTCAATAATTTTAATGTCTGTTTTATCTTAAAATAGCAATTCAGTCAGAATGAGCCATCACCAAATTAAATGAATGTTAAATTCTTTAAATCTGGCAAATGGTAAAAAAACATAACCTCACGTAAGCCACAGATGTTCCATCAAGCCCCACAAAAAACCAGCCTATAATGACCCTATTTCAAAATGGAGAGTAATTCCAACAAACTGCCATGGGTGAAGCAGAAACGGTTATGGAACTGCTGAGTTTATTTCCCATGAGTCTATTACTGTTGTAGTAGCCATAGATATATTAAGCCTTGAAGCAGAAAGAGCGCCATGTGATCTAAGGCATGTTTTAAAGATATTTGGTAGTGCCACACCATAATATCAAATTTAAATTGTATTATTATTTTTCTCTGATCGGCACACCTGAATTGAGGCTATTTCTGTGGATCCCTAATGAAATAAACTCACTTCCAGAGACCTGGATTTTTTTTAAATACTGTCTAACCTATTTGCTCCAGTAGTTTCTGTTGAGATTCCCCTGCATACAGCTGCTAATGGCTGCAGTGAATGTCTAATCTGATGCATCGCGTTGGTCTTTTTCATTTTATTTGAAAATAGAGGACAAGTGTTCCTCAATCCCCTTGTGCAGAACCCCATTTTATAAGCCCACATAAGAGGAGGAGGCAACATTACTTGCCATCCAAATGGACTTTTCATTAGGACACGGAATGGGTTTGGGTCACAGCGGCAGCAGCAGAGATGATCAAATCTCAAACAATGGAGCTGCTGGCTCTGCTCCAGGTCTTTGTTTACTGATGTGATTCCAGGTGTGTGTGTGTGTGTCTGTGTGTGTGCACGTTAATGCTGGCTTGATGTGGCCCTGCCTGTGAATATAAGCTGCAGTGTGATCTGTGATTTGGCAAATAATGCACGATTCACAAGAACACAATTTGTGTCTTCTTTTCATGTTTTCAACATTTAATCCCAGTTTTTGCACGTTGTTCAAACAATTCCTACTCACATAAAAATTACTTTTGTGATTGTAGTAATCAAAGCTTAAAGAGATACTTTACTGCTGAAGGTTGGATCAATGAACAAATGACATTCTCTTTCCAGTTAATTTAAGGCTACAGGTTATTGGTCACTGTCATTAGCTTAGACTGATGACAGTAAACCATCAATAGGTTAAGCTGGCTCTGTTCAGAATTACAAAATACAAATTTTAGAGCAAAAGTGAAATTTAAAAAACAGCATGCTGTTCTGGTGAAAGTTATGTAATGAAATTTATTTTTACAGCTATATTTGGATGACTCTCTGGAAGTCCAGTTCTAAACCACTGGCATTTCACAACAGACCTGAAACCTCAGAGAGTAAACATCTGCTTTTGTGCCAAACTGAGCTGGGTCTCCAGACTAAAGCAGTTTTAGTGGAAGAACCTGGAGTAACCAAGCCTAAAGGCTGCTCATCATATTACCAACAGCATGGTTGTCTCAATTTTGGACATTCACATTTATGACATATTTTTACTCCATAAATGTGATCCAAAGATTATGCCTGTCATTAATGAACTCTATACTGTAACGTTTTGAAGGGTTTGAGGAATTCAGTACAGATGACCATACAGTTATGCTATCCTGCACTTGCTTTCAATACATTCAGGGCAGGAGTATCTTTGTTGCACTAACAATCATTGCTCACTATCTACTCTGCAGGTCTGCACCACATTTGTCTCCCTTTGACTTTTGTCTTTTCCATCAAATGAAATTCAAATTCAAGGGTTGCTTTCTTGACTCAGTGGAGAAGAGTCACCACACATCAGAAATTGCTTGAGCTCTGTAGGTGTAAGCAGTAGAGCACTCAAATATAGTCACATTCATTAACATAACCTTACAGTGTGCACAAATTCAGCTTTCTAAATGTTTATTGGTTGAAAACGACAGTTTGAAAGGATATTTAACCATGATTCTCAGAAACATCACATGAAGTTAATCCATCCGTCGATCTATCCATTCTCTTCTGCTTATGTTTATCAGGGATGTGGGGGGCTGAAGTCGATTCCAGCTACAATAGGGTGAGAGGCTGGGACCCTGAAAGGCACATCATGATAATCTCATACCAAAATAATGTTGTGCTTTCTCTACACTGTTCCTCACAGGGGTATCCCAAATGTAGCAGTGCCATCTAGGGTGTGATTAAAAACTGCAGCATCCTTCCCCCCTGGCTACACACAAGTTAACCAGTAAGATAAAATATGACATCAATAGTTAGTAAAAAAAAACCCAGAGAAGCTAATAAATTGATTATTACCTTTGGACACTGCTACAAAGACTAGAATCCATCATTTCACATTTCAGTGTTTTTTTGGTAATGTATTCTGTAGCTTGTAATTCCACTACCTGTAAATTAGCTGCCAATGTTCAAAGACAAGGTAACTGCCAGGTATCAAATGTAAAAAAAAAAAAAGATAGTCCTTAGACCAGCACATCATGATGCTGTATGTCAGGCTGTGTTCTCTCTTTCTGTCTTTTTGACCTGAGAGCAGAAAGGAAAAGAATGAAATGCATCCCCATCCTCTTCTCTCAATAGATTTATTGTAGTTGTTTGATAGAAAAACAAATGGCTATATGATGTGAATGTGGCGCTGGGACATTAAGTGGTTAGAGGTTGTAAATCAGACACTGATTAAATTTGTCTAGGCCAGAGCTGTCCATTTGCCTTGAGTGCAAAACTGACCTGATTTGGGATATTTTCCTGACAGGTCTATATATCACTTGCTGCGTAACTGCATAGTGGTGCATTTTGTGCCATTAAAGCTATCCGTAGCTATTATACTTCAGAGGTACAACATCCTCAATAGCACTTCTATGAGTCTGTGAAAATTTTCAACTCTAAATGCATCAAATCTCTTAGGCTGCATTTTGGCAGGATAAAGAGAAAGTGGGAGATTCTGACGTGTTATTTCCACTTCCTACGGCGTTGTTTAAGAAAAATAAGAGTGTCATTTTTTCCCTCTTTCTGAGTTTTTATGTTTTGTAAAACACAATTTTAACTAAAACATAAAAACGTATACACACTTTGCTCTGTTCTCTCTTGCAGCATTTCATCAGGTAGGTGCTTTTTCTTCTTTCTGAAAAGGCACATCTGTCAGAGCCAGTTTAAAACTGAATACCTTTCCTCCTCTTTTTCCTTTCCTTTGTGTTCAGGTAGACAGAAGGTCATCACGCTGCAATGCAACAAAGAAATGGTTTGTTACGGGTTCAGAGTAAATTGTATTTTGTTTTAAGTAACAGTGAACACTTTTCTCAGCATATTCACACTTTAGTTGGTAATCTGCACTTTAGAAAAAAACTGTTTTAACATTACAAACTATAAATTGGCAGATCTTAAACTCAAAACTCAATAAGTACACTTGACTAACTAGAGTAGCAGAATAGAACAGAATAGAATAGAATAGCTCTTTATTGTTGCTGTACATGTACAACGAAATTCTCCACACCAACTGTGCAGGAATAAAATAGCAAGACAGCAGGAATAAATAACAAACATTAGAAATATATACAATCAAGGGGCATATATACAAAACAAGAGAAAGGCACACTTATTGAGCATTTCAGTAATTTGTATGATTCTGTTTTCTGGCTGCGTGAGCAGTATATGGTGGACAGATGTTGTAAGATAAAAAGACAATATTAGCTACAAATGTAACTTAATACCATGTGGTTGGGGAAAAACGTTTGGTTAAATGTATTGTGAATAAGGGTGCTGATTTTAGTACAAGTGGATTTATGCTTTGGCAATCTCTCACCTGTTTTCTCCTTTGTCCTCTCCAGGGTGTTTGGGTTAATGTGTCCTTGGGGCTCTGAACATGATTTAAAGATTTCAGGATACACCAAAAATAAGATATCTGGGAGTTTCTGACAAATGACCATTGAGTAGTTAGGTTACAATCATTGCAGGCAGAGACAGGTGCAGAGCAGCTTTTGTTATTTTTATTTATCAGACATTTATTTACAGAGATCAACATGGCAGGTCTATGGGGCATCTGTGACCTATACTAACACCAACTCCTAATTTGTTGTCAGTAGCCTGTTACTGATGAGCCACACTTCTAACTTGACAGGAGTGCCGCCATGTTTCCCAAAGGGCAATTAAGCAATCTAACAACTGTGTATATCATAGCGTACAATTTAAAAGTATCATCAGCCCTTTGGGAAAATTTTGAAGAGACTCAGAAAGAGTCTGAAGAGTCATACTGAAACAACCAATTAAGGATGAGAAACTAATCAAATTCATGAAAAAAAGTGAGAGGCCATCTAAAAATGCCACTGTGTACATAAATAAGGACAACTGAGGAAGAAAAGAGTTTAGCTTTTACCTGAGAAGCCAAATTATTACACTGTAATTAAGATGAATTTAGCTCATTTTAAGACCAAAGAAAAACCTTGGCAGTTCCTTTTAAGGCCAATGATTAAATCTGTGCTGTTTGGAAATTACTTTACATAATATTTATCTTTTTGAATCACAGCGCTATGGATGATACTGAGATTGCAATACAAGGGTATAGTATACTATAGACCGGTTAGAAATAAATGTGGTGGAAGTGTAATGTTTTATGTTCAAGATCATGTACCAGTCAAAATAAGAAGGTACACCTAAGTGTACCAGGGATGGAAGTATTGTAGTCCATTTACCTTATCTGAAACCTATTTTATTGTTCTGATGTTATAGTATATATACAAGTTGTAATATACTGTACCTTGAGGCCATATGAACAATGCTACACAGTAACTGATACTGAGAGAGAGATACATTTTATTGAAGACCTTAATATTGACTGTTTCTTCTGTACCTGTATCTTGATGAAAAAATTAAAATGACCTAGCTATTGTGTGTAATAAATCCCCAAATGTAAATTTACCAGAATTAATATGAATTGTTATGAATGTCTTCAGCATGCATAGATCATTGTTTTACTAATTGTGTGGGCAAACGTACTCATAACGTACACATGTAACACATAAAACGTACGTTTTATGTGTTACAGTAGGCCTCGGTGATCATATTATTGTTGTAGAAGGAAAACTGAGATCCCTAAAGCTGTAATATATTAAAAAGAATGCATTGAAAACTTTTGTCAAAATGCATTCACTGAAGATAGGAAAAAGGTACAGTGGCATATTCTGGAGAGTGAAAAAATGCAGACCAAAAAGCTGAATGAGGATCACAAGGATTACTAAGAACACTAGGGATACAAGGAAGTCACTAAGGGAGTAGGCAGGAAACATGTAAGCAGACTACAAAAGTACAACATGACAAAGAAGAACAAAGAGGACTGGTGCTATTTATTTATATAGTGGCGCATGGGCTAACAGAAAACAGGTGAGTAATGAGAACAGCTGAAAACAATCAGAAAATCAGGGAGAGCAGGCACAGGAAATAAAAATACACCAGATATGAAAGAAAATGTAACTTTTTAAAGTAAAATAGAGGAAGTAACTAAAGGAAACAGACACAGACAGGAATACAGACACTTAACAACAGCAACAAGAAACATACTGAATGTGACACAGGAGACTCACATTGCAGATGAAGCCAGAGATGAGAAAACACAGAAAGACGCATCCATAACTAAGAATTGAACTAAGAATTGAAATCCATAACAAGAATTGAAAACTCAGTGTATAAAGAAAAGCAAAAGAGATCAGACTTAGACACCTAAGATAGAAAAAAAGAAGTCAAAGAGAAATAAACAAGACTTGAAAACTTCTAAACACACAACACTAAGTTAGAACAACAATTCTATGAAGTAAGCCAGGCACACAGAGAGCAAAAATAACAAAGAATAACCTAGAACCTAAAAAGACTCATACAAACAGAGAAGAGGTAAAATAAATAAAGCACAGAAATATGAACAATACATACAACCTAATTCTCAAAAGAAATAAAGAGCAAAACTCAAAACTAAAAGGAATCATGAATCATCATGTCATAGATCATCCTTTCATTAATGATCATGGACATAAATGATATAGCTTACAATTTGCCTGGCCAGCAAATGCCACATGTGGAAGCAGGAGGTGGTGGCAGTGCCATAAGTTACAGTAAGTTAAACTTACCATATCATTAGACTACAATATGAATCTCACACAAGGTCACTAAGCACACTTGAGGTTTACTTTGGTTGTCATTCACTATTTAGTTATAATAGATACAATAACAACTTGTTTTTGGAAAGATCATAGGTTAAAGTACAGTGATTACGAAATGTTTCAGTAGGTCCTTTTCTGTGAAAATGCTAGCAACCTTTATATATGGCTCAAAACATGTATGAAACATACCTCCAATGAAATGCACAGCTTTAATTTGTCATAAAAGAAAGGGGACAATTTCTCATGAACTAAGACATTAAATTTCATGTTTGGTCTGAGACCCTAAAGGGTATATAGTGTGTTAAAATGTGATGATGTCTTGACTAAATGCATGTATGCCAAAGAGGGAGAGAGACTGGGCTTTTCACATATCCTTTTTTTTTTCCAAGTGTAAGCTTTCTGTGAGTGGTGTTCTGTCAAGGCAAGAAAGACAAACAGTGCTTGGCTAGTAAATTCTAAAAATTGATAGCAATTAATTCATACCAAAGTAAAGAGAATTGCTCTCCTTTAAGCTCAAATGTTAATGTTATAAAGCTGTTATAAGGTTGTCTTATGGCCGCAGCTGGCCATTGTCTCTGAAAGCAAAATTAACTCTGCTTGCAGTGTTGGGGAGTAACGGAATACATGTACCGCCGTTACGTATTTAAAATACAAAATATGAGTAACTGTATTCCGTTACAGTTACTGCTTAAAAAGGTGGTATTTAGAATACAGTTACTTTGTTGAAATAAATGGATTACACGGCGGTATTAACCTGTTTCATATTGTCGCGGGTCAGGACTGTTTGGGTTTTGTTTGTTCTGTTGTTCTGTTGTTCCAGGCGGCAGCGTTACGGTTGCCATGGTTACAGGGTGACGCTCTCTCTGCGACTGTGTGTTTCCTGGGTGAGAGAGCACCTTTTTGTTGTTGTTGTTGTGCTAAGCTAATAGGCAGAATGCTACAGGCATAGCCCTAAAGAATGTAGCCTCATGGGCAGTGTAGTCCGTGCTGCAGGGAGAATGGACTGCCATACCCGTTATGTGTCTGTGAGCGAGGGAGGGAGAGAAAGGAAAAGTCCGAGCTGTCACGGAGCAAAAACGGGAGCTGGAAGCATGTAAATATAATAATAACCACTGCAGCCAAGAAGAGTGCCTGACGAGCCCAGTTGTAAGTAAGCTATTAAGACTCGACTGTACACTGTGTTCGTGTTTTCCTCTGAAACAATAAGTTCCGTTGGAGCAGCCTTTCAATTTCACGAAGTAAAGCTATTTTTCGGATATGAACCCAACGTATTAGCCAGAGGTCCCTATATGGTTCAGAGCCGCGGACCTTCAGTAATCGTAATAAATTACACAGCAATAGTACATTCATGTAGTTGTAAAAAGCATGATAATATATTAAGTAATCCAAAGTATTTAGAATACGTTACTCTCATTGAGTAACATAACGGAATACGTTCCAAAATACATTTTGGGGCATGTATTCTGTAATCTGTAGTGGAATACATTTTAAAAGTAACCTTCCCAACACTGTCTGCCTGATGCTATGAGGCACTGGAACCTGTATTGGGCCAGCATTTGGTGAGTACATATCACCCAATGGCTTTAGCTTTTGTCAAGCTAAGAGGCCATGAGCTTTTTTCTGGTTGTTTGTCCATGGGCATTGTGGATAAATTTGTCATCTGATAAGAAACCTATGAAAGACCAGCGTGGTAGGCAATGCAACCAGCTGTTCTGCTAATATACCACTTTCATTTTTATATGTGTTTTTAATATACATTTTTAAAAGAGGCTGTAGGCTTGTGCTTCTGGGCTGATTAACAGCTTTTAGAGATAACATATCTTCACAGGACAGCCACACTGCAAACATATTTTATAGAACATGATGTATTATTGTAGATTAAGTAAATGAGCTTAACCTTAAACATCAACAACAGTAACATTAATCCATAAAACACCAATTGTGAACATCTTTCTGCAGAAAAAGAACTTTTACTTTTGATTTTATGTGTAGTGAGGTGTTTTCATAATGTTTTATTGCTACCTTTAGTAAACAATGATTCTAAAAAATTCCACCACTCATCATTGTCAGGTAATAGTTAAATATTTAGATGATGACTATAGAAGCAATATTTTTATGATCCTTCAGCTAAGAAGGACTGCAGAGAGGTGAAAATGTCTAGGAAGAGTGCAGCAAGCTGCAGGAGACTGTCAGCATATAAAAGAGAATCGTTGTCTCTGTTTTCCTTTCTGTAAATGTCACTGCTTTTTGACATTATGTGCTAATGCACACTGGCCATTCAGCACATGAAGTTGTCATGTGTTGTTCTTCGGTAATTCTTGAAAGGAAATTGTGAAAATGTGCTTGAGCTATGTGATTCACAGTGTATTTAGGATCAGTGCATCACTGCATAGTGAAATATAGGGCTTGACCTTGTTTTTCATACTGTTCGCATTGCCATGTAGATACGTGGCTCTTCTTGTCAAATGCAGGGACCATTAAAATATGTGGACATTCAGTAAGACAGAATCTATTATAATTATACCAAATCTGCATGCATGCTGTGTGTTTTTAGCTGTTAGTGCTTATATTTAAGATGCAAATTGTATCCCACAATGTCTTAAGACTCACCTAATGAAGGTCTTAATGCAAGCTTTGATTGCATTTTGGTTGTCATAAAAAGTGATTTGAAAGCTCTGCTGTCTGCATTAAATCTCCATAATGAAGCGAGACAAAAATGCCATGGCCATTAGCACACGGATTGCAATTTTTAATATGTTGAAGTTCATTATGTTGAAGCTCATGTGCAGGAGGAAGATTATTCGGGGGAGACATTGCCATATTTAGTTTAATATCAGCCTACACATCTGTTGTTTACTATAAGTAAATCAAAATGCTGCATGCTACATAGAGTTACATACATTTAACTCAGTATAGTATGTAACTAGGTATAGTATAGAAAAAAGGATAATCTGATATAGCTGAAGTTCTTTATTAGATGAAAGATGAAGATGAAAACACACGCACAAGGATATTGAAAGAACATATTTTCTGTGTCAAGAAAGTCACCTGTTTGTGTGGCTGCTATACACAGAAAGAAACTGGACTGCAGGTGCATGCTGTAAAAGCTTCATTTTCAATTTAAACTTTTCTGTCAAGTTTCCTTTTTCTTTTTCATCCCTTGGCAGCAGCTGCAAATATAAAGCAGCAACACCAGCTGACCCTGTGGGTCTTGCTTCTTGACAGTGCTCTCTGTTTGTCTCTGTGTTATGCTATAAATACGAGATAAGGGCCATGGCAGATCCCATATGTAGTGTGTTAATTGAGACCTAGCCTTAGTGACCCTGGTGTATGCCCAAGCCCTCCACACTACCGCCTATCACTCATGCTAGGTAATTGGTAGCAGAGCAGCAGCAGAGAACTAACTCAAGGGCCATGACTGACAGCAAATTGTTGAAGAGACTCTTGTGGACAAATGATGTGTTGCTTTTAGAGGGAGTTTCATTAAGAAAACTAGAAAGGGATCCAGGTGCTACTTTTGTGATGCATTTTTGAAAAGGTATTTGTTTATCTGCATGCAAAAAACTTCACTAGGCAACATCAAATCACAAAGTACTAAAGAAAATAGTACTCCATTTAGATGCACAACATAACTCTCATGGTGTACGAAAATTAAAAACTGTAGTCTCAGATGCTGCCTCTTTTGTAACAGGGAAAGAGATTAATCAAAACCTAAGAGGTAAACACAAGCTCTCTAACAAACAACTCCATCAGAGACAGCTTCATGAGCTTTGTTCAAAATCCCCAACTTGTTTTCTGATTCAGTACTCTGTAAGTAATTGACACTCACAGTAGTATTCTATGTAATGATGTGAATATTTAAACAAATAATTTGTAATTACAGACGGATGTAGAGTCCGGATGTAGAGTATATAAGATATGTAGGGTTTTTTTAAATTGGATTTTGTATATATCTTATTTTGAATATCTTACGTAATAAAACTTACCAACAGTAAAGCTTATTTTTTGTTTCTCCTTCTCAAAATGTAAAACAACAAGTCTAGCAGTTAAGACACTCAAACAAAGGATGAGCAGTAGTTTGTGGTCCACCATTTTTAAAATGTTTCTTCTGCTAAATCTAATTCTATAAAACAGCTTTAAATGTTAGCCTACTGTCTTTTCTTGCTGCCTTTTGTACTATTATGCAATCGGTAAGTTGCCATTTTTTAGTCTTTACTGCTGATGCACATCAAAGATACATGGTCACAATGCACCAAATTACAGAAATGGTAGGATCACACATAAACATTGTTCATTGTGTAGCATAGTTACATCTGCAGGAGTACCTCCTCATTGTGATTACATTGTTAGTCCAATTTTGGTTCAACCTATACAGTTGAACTTCAGGGTTTTGTTCCTAGCTCACAGCTCTTAGAGGGCTATGCCTATATAGACTCTGTTACAGTATGTGTTTTAGCCTTATATTGACTGGGACAGCTAAACATTCACAGCAAAGGGGCTTTCCACAAAGTGAAAAGAGGTGGCAGAGCTATGTAGGCTGCAGTATTACAGAAACATATTTCTTGAACATTAATGCATCTGAAGTGCTACAAGGAAAAATAAATGTATGTACTGGTAAATGAGCCCCATGAGGACATTTTAAGGTGAAGGTTAGGGTTATGTTTAAAACAAATAAAAACAATCCACAATGACTTGCTGAACATGTTTCCAGATAAGTCTTTGTTCATGTTTAAACAGCATAAAACAATAAATGCAGGTGACGTGAATGTTGCTAGTTAACATAATACAATGCAATTATTTTTCTTTCAAAAGGTAGTGGGTAAAGCAAATACGGAACAGTATAAATAAATATATTTCTCAGTAGATGGGATTGGCTTTTAATATCCAGACATTTTAAAGTAATACTTATTATTAGTATTATTTCAAAATGTCTGTGTATGAAGCTGTGCATGTCTCACACACAAAATCAAACATTTACAAAATTAGATATGAAAAATAAAAAACATTCTGCCAGCATAATAGACAGCCTCCATACTCAATTGCATCCAATAATCATTGATCAATAGTTAATATCTTCCCTGTAGATCTCTACTCTCAATTGAGCATAGTGGATTTTTTTCTACATTCAATTAGCATGACCCCCAGAAGAATATGCTCTCCACTGTGACTGTGCTCAGTTCCATCCTTCCTGAATGCCATTTCCACCCATGGAAAAGGTGACACAATGAACAGCCGCAGGTATTTTTTCACCCGTCCTGAAAGAGGGGTGATGGTGGAGGGGGCTGTGAGTGTATCTTTGTATGTGTGCAGTGTGGAAATGGGGGTGCAATATCCCCAGGGGAGGGCAGCACAAATCCAAGGGAACAAAAACGCATCCATATTTGGCAGGGGGCTTTTGTCTCCCCTGACAGCTGAGTGTACCAAGGGGGGCCCACAATAATGAATTGGATTAAATGCGAGAGTAAGAAAGCATTGCTCCTCAAAGGCCAGGGCAGGGGGGAGAGAGGTGTGCAGTTGCAAAAGGTTTTGAAGGTGGATCAAAGATACGTTTTTAAAAAGTTGGCTCACTAGAGGAGATTAGTGATATTAAAAAAACAATTTCCTATTTTTATGCTTGTTAAACGAGCTCTCTGGAAAATGATTGCTTTCCAAAAGCAGTCAGCACTTCCCTTGTTGTTTCTTTTAGAGAAATGAGCAGAAAGGAATGAAAATCTCTCTCTAATGAGTAAAGATGAGCTCGGTACAGCAGTAAATCATACATATATGAACTGTGTAAATCACAGTCACACGTAGCCATCTAAGCTGATTAAAACACCTGATACCACACAGTATAGTGCCCAGCTAATTTAATCAGCTATCCTGCTCATTCTATATTCCATTACTCTACACTCTTTCAACATGACCTTAAACCTCAGCAGATTCCTTTTATTGCCGCACTTTAATGTATAAATCTTCCAAAGAGAGAACTGCAGAGATTTTAATTTGCATTTTATTGAGCCTTAGATTGTTCTGGGATAATGATGAGATGTGGGGTCAGTGTTAATGCTGTAAATGTTGACCATCACCATACATTCTCTTTGTCTTTGCTGCGTAGTGTAATTGCTTTTAGATATCCAAAGCTTGTCTAAAATACAAGGCAGGTTGACCTCACTGACAAACGAAGAACACTCAGATATAAATAAAATGAATTTAGATGCAAACTCACATTACTGCAAGTGATTAATAATGCCCATGTTACAGGTACTTCCAATAATGTTTGAATCACATCATTTGTCAAAGTAATATAGAGGTCAACATACAAGTAGGTTAGCTCTCTTTATAAGACATGTAGATGAGTGAATAAATTCTTAGAAAAAATAACTGATAACTGTTATTTTAGCAGTAACTTACCTATATCAAATAGTTTCCCTTTTGAATGATAGTTCATGCCATTCATACTCAGTTTGCATTTACAGTATCATTATTATTTTTTATCTATGTGCCAAATTTCTAAATGCAATGTGTGAGCTGACCAATAATTTTCATCATGTTATTGTCAACATCTTTTTTTTCTGATGATAACTAAACAAAACCTAACGCACAATGACAAAAATGACGACTTTTGTCAGCAAATAAAAATGAGATGAAGCCATTCTGGAGAGACGAGATCCAATTAGAAGTAAAGTTTTGCAGTAAGGTTAGATTTGATCTGCCCCTGGTAAATGGTACAGCTTTTTGGGGGGAAATGGTATAGCCAGCACTAGGGCTGCACGATTAATCGTTAGAAAATCGCGATCTCGATTCATACTTATGTGCGATCTCATTTCCAAATGACAACGATTTCAAAAAAAAAAAAAAAAAAAAAAAAGACGACGACGATTGTACCGCATTTTGATCCGGGACGTAATCTGCATGAAAACAAGCGCTCACTCTTCCTGCTCAACAAATGACAAGGGCGGAGCCTTATACCACGTGATACAGAAGCTGTGCCGTGATGCTCAAATTGGCAGGGAAAAACAACGGAGAACACGTCAGGGATGACGAGAAAGTGACAGGAGAAAATTCGTCCCGGTCAACCACCCAAACATCAATAACGGGAACCTTATACAGCGCTTCCCTATACACGTCGAACTCCCGCAGGCACAAAGAAATTACGGAGGCTATTACTTATCACCTGACCAAAGATATATCAACACTGTGCAAAACGAGGGATTTAGGAAAATGATCAACACCCTAGACAAACGCTACACAGTGCCATCCCGCAACTATTTTTCTATTGTTGCACTACCTGCTCTATACACGCAGTGTCGAGCAACGGTGGAGACGGAATTTCAAGCAGTACAACATTTTGCGGCAACCACAAAATGTGAGGCATTTATTGTTTTTATGTGTATTTATTGTTTTTATGTTCAGTTTCAACTGTTACGAAGTTGATGTGCAGTTAATAAGTGCAATAAATATTTATATTGGAAAAGAAAATCGTGAGAGAATCGTGATCTCAATTCTAAGCAAAAAAAATTGTGATTCTCATTTTATGCAAAATCGTGCAGCCCTAGCCAGCACCCATGCTCCCTGTTTCTCATCAAAATAATAACAACAGGTCAGTGCTTGAGAGGAAGCCACATTTTTTATGTCATTTTTGAACGTTTTTGATGTAAAGTGTCTGGAGTAACTCTCACGGGTAAAAACATGACAAACTTGTAAACATTCTATTTTAGTCTTTAGATTTAGTCGCCTTTAATCTAAGAATGAAAGAATTACTTAGATTAAGATTAAAACTAACTGACATTTTAGTCAAAACTCTAAGATTAAAACTACATATGAATTTGTAGGGAAAATTAACACAGCTGTCAAGACACTGGATTGCTCCTTCTTTCTCTTCTTCTAAGGAAGCAAACATACATGTGCATAGGTCGCACCTGCAAACTTGTTTACTGGGGTAACTTTATTACCCCTGTCAGCACAGACTTCTTACATTACTGATTTACTGTCTGCTATTGGTTCTCCATCTCTCAATCGACTACTAGTTGCCCAGTTAAACTTTACTACTAATAAGCCTGATGTAAAAAAATTAAATAAAATAAAATAAATAAAATAAAAAAAGGACCAAGGTGGAACCACCTTCACAGAGAAGAAAAGAAAATCCATCCACCATCCAAAAGTCTAGTGTTTTTCCATACTTTAATGTTCTTTGATATACTATTACATTCTGGTGATGGTGTTTTGCAGCTATTTGAAATATATAGCTGTGATGTGTGAGCTCTCTGTGCAGAGGCTGTGATCAGGTGACCCATTGCTGTTTGTGGATTTATGCAGCTCAGTTTAACAACATGTAAGCAGATGTTTCATGAGCTATCTTGGCTGGTTTCCATTTCCTACACTAACAGTATATTGTATATTGCCTTTATACTAGACTGTATACAGTTGGTAATTCAGTGAATTATCATCTAAGCATCATCACAAATAAATGCAAATTAAATCAAATCAAATCACTTTTATTGTCACATCACATGTGCAGGTACACTGGTACAGTACATGTGAGTGAAATTCTTGTG